>NC_029793.2:79516729-79519647 GCF_000816755.2 Arachis ipaensis | reverse complement strand
TGGTGATGTATCACATAAAGCCAGCCATGTTAAGGAGTAAGACTGATTGGATGAAGATAGCAGGAAAGCAGAGGTTCAGAGGAACGAAAGCATCTCTATTCGCTTATCTGAAATTCTCACCAGTGATTTACATAAGTATCTCTATCCCTATTACTATTTTATATCCACCTGATTGAGATTTACAAGGTGACCATAGTTTGCTTCATACCAACAATCTCCGTGGGATTCGACCCTTACTCACGTAAGGTATTACTTGGACGACCCAGTGCACTTGCTGGTTAGTTGTGCGAAGTTGTGAACCATGGTATTGGCATCATGTTTTTGGCGCCATTACCAGGGAAAGAAAGAGCGATGAATTTTACATAATTAAAGTGTAATCACAATTTCTGCGCACCAAGTTTTTGGCGCCGTTGCCGGGGATTGTTTGAGTTTGGACAACTGACGGTTCATCTTGTTGCTCAGATCAGGTAATTTTCTTTTTATTTTATTTTCAAAAATTTTTCAAAAATCTTTCAAAAATTTTCTCACCTGTTTTCGAAAACAAAAAAATGTTTTCAAAAATATATTTTTCTTCAGAATTTTTAAGAATGAATTCTAGTGTTTCACGAAGCATGCGAAGCCTGGCTGGCTGTAAAGCCATGTCTAAATTTATTTGGACTGAGGTTTGCAATTTGTTATCAAGAGCAAGCTAGTTGTTGTTAATCCACCTGCTGCTATTCCTGATTTACATGCTAAAGCTTGGCTGGCCATTGGCCATGTCTAGTGTTTTGGACCGGAGCTTTCATTGAAAGCTTGGCTGGCTGGTGAGTCATGTCTAATTCATGGACTGAAGCTTTAGACTAACATGGCAAGATTCTTGGAATTCATATTAAAAATTTTGGAATTCTTATTTTTCTTTTTCATAATAATTTTCAAAAAAAAAATACAAAAAAATTTAGAAAATCATAAAAATCAAAAATATTTTTTGTGTTTCTTGTTTGAGTCTTGAGTCATGTTATAAGTTTGGTGTCAATTGCATATGCATCTTGCATTTTTCGAAAATTTTCATGCATTCATAGTGTTCTTCATGATCTTCAAGTTGTTCTTGGTAAGTCTTCTTGTTTGATCTTTGCATTTGTATGTTTTGTGTCTTTTCTTATTTTTCATATGCATTCTAGAATTCTTAGTGTCTAAGCATTAGAGAATTCTAAGTTTGGTGTCTTGCATGTTTTCTTTGCATTAAAAATTTTTCAAAAATGTGTTCTTGATGTTCATCATGATCTTCATAGTGTTCTTGGTGTTCATCTTGACATTCATAGCATTCTTGCATGCATTCATTGTTTTGATCTAAAAATCTCATGCATTGCATCATTTTCATGTTTTTCTCATTATTCAAAATTCAAAAATCAAAAAAATATCCTTCCCTTTTTCTCTCATCAAATTCGAAAATTTGGATTGACTTATTCAAAAATTTTCAAAATCAAGTTGTTTCTTATGAGTCAAATCAAATTTTCAATTTGAAAATCTTATCTTTTTCAAAATCTTTTTCAAAAATCAAATCTTTTTATTTTTCTTAGTATTTTCGAAAATTTTAAAAATATTTTTAAAAAATCTTTTTCTTATTTTTATATCAAATTTTCGAAAATAACAATAACAATTAATGTTTTGATTCAAAAATTTCAAGTTTGTTACTTGCTTGTTAAGAAAGACTCAAACTTTGAGTTCTAGAATCACATCTTTTGATTTCTTGTGAATCAAGTCATTAATTGTGATTTTAAAAATCAAATCTTTTTTTTCAAAACTAATTTCAATCATATCTTTTCAAAAATATCTTCTTATCTTATCTTTTTCAAAATTTGATTTCAAAATATCTTTTCTAACTTCCTATCTTCTTATCTTTTCAAAAATTGATTTTCAAATTTGTTTCAACTAACTAACTAACTTTTTGTTTGTTTCTTACCTTTTTCAAAACTACCTAACTAACTCTCTCTCTCTAATTTTCGAAAATATCTTCCCTCTTTTTCAAAAATTCTTTTTATTTTAATTTTTTTAATCTTAATTTTCGAAAATGACTAACATTTTTCAAAAACTATTTTAGAAAATCACTAACTCTTTTTCAAAAATTATTTTCGAAAATCCTCTCCCTCTTTCATCTTATTCTATTTATTTATTCATCTACTAACATCTCTTCCTCACCTCACTCACCAAATTCGAACCACCTCTTCTATCTGTGTTCGAATTTTTCTTCTTCTTTTTCTTCTACTAACAATAAGGAACCTCTTTACTGTGACATAGAGGATTTCTCTTCTTTTCTTATTCTCTTCTCTTTCTTATGAGCAGGGACAAAGAAAAAGGCATTCTTGTTGAAGCTGATCCAGAACCTGAAAGGACTCTGAAGAGGAAATTAAGAGAAGCTAAATTACAACAATCCAGAGACAACTTGATTGAAAATTTCGAACAAGTAAAGGAGATGGCAGCGGAACCCAACAACAATGCAAGGAGAATGCTTGGTGACTTTACTGCACCAAATTCCAATTTACATGGAAGAAGCATCTCCATTCCTGCCATTGGAGCAAACAACTTTGAGCTGAAACATCAATTAGTTTCTCTGATGCAGCAGAACTGCAAGTTTCATGGACTTCCATCTGAAGATCCTTTTCAGTTCTTAACTGAATTCTTGCAGATATGTGATACTGTAAAGACTAATGGAGTAGATCCTGAAGTCTACAGGCTCATGCTTTTCCCTTTTGCTGTAAGAGACAGAGCTAGACTCTGGTTGGATTCTCAACCTAAGGATAGCCTGAACTCATGGGATAAGCTGGTCAAGGCTTTCTTAGACAAGTTCTTTCCTCCTCAAAAGCTTAGTAAGATTAGAGTGGACGTTCAGACCTTCAGACAGAAAGAAGTTGAATCCCTCTATGAAGCTTGGGAGAGATACG
>NC_029793.2:79495683-79516692 GCF_000816755.2 Arachis ipaensis | reverse complement strand
GCAATAGCAGAGTTAAAATACATGGGTGAACCATATGGAAACACCTACAATCCATCATGGAGAAATCACTCTCATCTCTCATGGAAGGATCAAAAGCCTCAACAAGGCTTTAATAATGGTGGAAGAAACAGGTTTAACAATAATAAACCTTTTCCATCATCCACTCAGCATCAGACAGAGAACTCTGAACAAAATACTTCTAATTTAACAAACTTAGTCTCTGATCATTGAAACTTGGGAAGATGAACCTCCCTTGTTCACTAATGAACTAAGTGATCTGGATCAACTGACATTGCCTCAGAAGAAACAGGATCCTGGAAAGTTCATAATACCTTGTACCATAGGCACCATGATCTTTAAGGCTCTGTGTGACCTAGGTTTAGGGATAAACCTCATGCCCCTCTCTGTAATAGAGAAACTGGGAATCTATGGGGTACAAGCTGCTAAAATCTCATTAGAGATGGCAGACAATTCAAGAAAACAGGCTTATGGACAAGTAGAGGACGTGTTAGTAAAGGTTGAAGGCCTTTACATCCCTACTGATTTCATAGTCTTAGACACTGGAAAGGAAGAGGATGAATCCATCATCCTAGGAAGACCTTTTCTAGCCACAGCAAGAGCTGTGATTGATGTGGACAGAGGAGAATTGATCCTTCAATTGAATGAGGACAACCTTGTGTTTACAACTCAAGGATCTCTCTCTGTATCCATGGAGATGAAGCATAAAAAGCTTCTCTCAAAGCAGAGTCAACCAAAGCCCCCACAGTCAAACTCTAAGTTTGGTGTTGGGAGGCCACAACCAAACTCTAAGTTTGGTGTTGAACTCTCATATCCAAACTCTAAGTTTGGTGTTGGAGAGTCTCAACAATGCTCTGAACATCTGTGAGGCTCCATGAGAGCCCACGGTCAAGCTATTGACATTAAAGAAGCGCTTGTTGGGAGGCAACCCAATTTTTATTTATCTAACAATATCTTTCTTAGTTATATGTCTTTATAGGTTCATGATCATGTGGAGTCACAAAATAAATATAAAAATTGAAAACGGAATCAAAAACAGCAGAAGAAAAATCACACCCTGGAGGAGCATCTGCCTGGCGTTCAACGCCAGAACAGAGTATGGTTCTGGCGCTGAATGCCCAAAATGGGCAGCATCCTAGCACTGAACACCCAGAACAAGCATGGTTCTGGCGTTCAACGCCAGAAATGGCAACAAATGGGCATTGAACGCCCAAAATGGGCACCAACCTGGCGTTGAACGCCCAGAGTTGTGTGCAAGGGCATTTTACATGCCTAATGAGTGCAGGGATGTAAATCCTTGACACCTCAGGATCTGTGGACCCCACAGGATCATCTCAGGATCTGTGGACCCCACAGGATCCCCACCTACCTCCACTCACTTCTTCTCACCCCTCTTTCACAAAACCCCATAAACACTCTTCCCCAAAACTCTTCACCAATCACCTCAATCTCTCTTCCCCATCACCTCTTCACCACTCACATTCATCCATTCTTCCCCATAAACCTACCTCATAAACCCCACCTACCTTCAAAATTCAAAACCAATTTCCCACCCAAACCCACCCATATGGCCGAAACCTTTCCCCCCCTCCCCTCCCTATATAAAGCCCTCCATTCTTCATCAAATTCACACAACACACCCCTCTACACCCTTCTTGGCCGAAACACATCACCTTCTCCCTCTCCTCCATTTCTTCTTCTTCTTCATCTATTCTTTCTTCTATTGCTCGAGGGCGAGCAAAATTCTAAGTTTGGTGTGGTGAAAGCCTAAGCTTTTTGTTTTTCCATTACCATTGATGGCACCTAAGACCGGAGAATCCTCTAGAAAGGGGAAAGGGAAGACAAAAGCTTCCACATCCGAGTCATGGTCTGTTTTTCGTTTTCTATGTTATGTGCTTATCTGTGTTTGTGTCTTCATTACATGATCATTAGTAGTTAGTAACTTTGTCTTAAAGTTATGAATGTCCTATGAATCCATCACCTCTCTCAAATAAAAACTGTTTTAATTCAAAAGAACAAGAAGTACATGAGTTTCGAATTTATCCTTGAACTTAGTTCAATTATATTGATGTGGTGACAATGCTTCTTGTTTTCTGAATGAATGCTTGAACAGTGCATATGTCTTTTGAAGTTGTTGTTTAAGAATGTTAAATATGTTGGCTCTTGAAAGAATGATGACTAGGAGACATGTTATTTGATAATTTGAAAAATCATAAAAATGATTCTTGAAGCAAGAAAAAGCAGCAAAGAACAAAGCTTGTAGAAAAAAAATATAATAGCGAAAAAAAAATATAGAAAGAAAAAGAAAAAGCAAGCAGAAAAAGCCAAAGCTCTTAAAACCAAGAGGCAAGAGCAAAAAGCCAATAACCCTTAAAACCAAAAGGCAAAAGCATCTCTATTCGCTTATCTGAAATTCTCACCAGTGATTTACATAAGTATCTCTATCCCTATCTTATTAATTATTTTCGAAAACCCTATTACTATTTTATATCCACCTGACTGAGATTTACAAGGTGACCATAGTTTGCTTCATACCAACAATCTCCGTGGGATTCGACCCTTACTCACGTAAGGTATTACTTGGACGACCCAGTGCAATTACTGGTTAGTTGTGCGAAGTTGTGAACCATGGTATTGGCATCATGTTTTTGGCGCCATTACCAGGGAAAGAAAGAGCGATGAATTTTACATAATTAAAGTGTAATCACAATTTCTGCGCACCAGGTGTCAACGGAAGAATAAGAAGTAGCGGACTCTAAGTTGCTCTCGATTCCGTCTAGTGGTTCGGTAGGTTCCTCAAGAAAGGCCGAAACACTAGACGTGTAGTTTAACCGCCGCGTAGCTTGTCGAGTGTGTAACAGAGTTCGTTCAATCTAGAGATCAATCTCGGCTAAGCTAGAGTTTGGTCGAGACCGAGTCATTAGACTTGGGAGTTATAGCTCATGCATGAAAAGAAATCTAAACTAAAAACAAAATATTAAAAGCACGTAAACTATCTACACTATTCACATATTCACATAACTAATATCAAGGCATATGTTGCAACCACTCCCCGGTAACGGTGCCAAAAATTTGATACAAGGTTTATTGTCGGTATAGAATTTCTCAATAAAATCCTATTGTAAGTATAGTTCTAACCAACAACAATCCTCAAATCAAGTTTTAAAAGATTGGTTGTCACAAAGTTCAACCCTAATAAAAGTAAACCGAAGTATTCAAACCTCGGGTTGTCTCACAAGGAATGGGCAAACATGTGCATCAATATTGGTTAGAATTCCGGGGTTGGGAGTCATAAGCAAGAAATTAAATCACTACACTTAACATGTAAGAAATCTTAGAATGCAAGAAACTAAATCAAGTAACTAAGCAAGTATAAGCAATTCCAATCTACCAAGAGAACATGTTATCTATTTCTGCTCTAGGACTAAGTAAATAACTAAACTAACTATAACAATAATCAAGCAATTGGTATTTTCGGGTTTTGAGTATGAATAATAAAAGGCACTCTTTGCTAGGCATGGGAATTGGGGTCACTATCCTTGTCTAATAACCCTATCTTGACAATTATGAGAAACCAAGCTCATTAAATCTACCTCTATGCTTGAAGTACGTATAATGTCTACTTCTAAGTTTGAAGTACATTAAATGGCTTGGTCAATTTCAACTCATAAGTCCCAATTCAACTACTAATTGACTTAGTAGTAGATCGGTGTCAATGGGTATCAATTTGACCACTAGGGCTCTCAAATCACCAAATCAATTAGACCCAATGACTCAAGTTTGCCCAATCCCCTTAGTCTAGGCCAAGAGTAAAGAAGACTACTCCATAATAAAAGGAAATATTTCATCAAACACATGGGATGCATTACTAAAAGACATTTAAATTGCAAATTAATTAAAAACTACAAGTACCCACTAACAATTATCAATAGGAAACAACTCAAACAACACTATTAATCATAGAAAACATCAATGCACTAACAGAAATTCAAGATCTACAAAAGTCATAAAGTGAGAAGAAAAGGGAAAATAACAAGAACATCAAAATTCAAACACAAAATCTAAAAAAATATACTAGAGAATTCAAATTGAGCAATTAAAACTAGAATTAACAAAATCAATTCAGAATTCAACAAGGGAGATCAAATCAAACTAGATCTAGAGAAGAGTAAGTGTTTCTCTCTCTAGAACATGAGAACCAAAAACTAGCCAAAATGTCTGTAAAATGTACAATGAATGATCTTCCCTTTCCCCCTAGAGTTTCTGGGTCTTTTCCATGCAGAATCCAGCTGAATTTGGGCCTCCATCCCCTCAGAAATCGCCAGCCACGATTTCATTAATGAAGTCACGTGCTGCACATCACGCGTGCGCGTCGTCTAAGTTTTGCGATTCACACGTACGCATCAGGCATGTGTACGCGTCGATGGGAGTTTCACCAATCCACGCGAATCGTCAACTCTCACGCGCTATTCCTAGCTTCCTGCACCGACGCGTGCGCGTGGACCATGCGTGCGCATCACAGCCAATTCTCCAAAGCTCAATTATTCATGTTCCTTCCACTTGTGCATGCTTCCTTTCTCTCTTCTAGTCCATCTTGCCCTATGAACTCTGAAACCATTCAACAAATATATCACGGCATCGAATGGTAATAGAAGAGGATTAAAATATGGCATTTTAAAAGCAAAAGAAGCATGTTTTAAATCTTGAGGCAAAATTAGGAAGAGAACATAAAACCATGCAATTTATATAAATAAGTGTGTAAAACATTGATAAAACCCCCCAAATTCTACACAATATAAACCACCAAATTGGGATTTATCACAATCCCCCTCACCTCAAAACCAAATCATATGATATTCTGCACAATATCTCATGGATTCGGTCCCCACACCCCTCATATATATATATATATAATCTCCATCCCCACACAAGACCACCCGTAATCACCCCACCCCTGATTAGATTCCCTTCCCCATATATATCCATTAACTAAAGCAAACCTCCCTATAGCAACGTAACTACCCATATATATATATATAATAAAAACAAAAAAAATATATATATCTAAAAAAAATATTTTAATTAATTTTAAATTCTCTTATCCTTTTATCATTTTCTTCTTCTTTTGTAATAATTTTTGTTTGTACTCATCTGTGCACTTTTTATGTCCCTCCTTGTTTTCAGTTTTTCTTTGCTTGAGGACAAGCAAACTTTTAAGTTTGGTGTTGTCGCTTCACTTGTGGCATTTCTCAATTCTATATATATATTGCACTTTATTTTACTTGATATATAGTATAAATTTTGGTTACGGTTGGATGATGTGAATAGCATATACCTAGTTCAATTTTGTTTCTAATTGTTCATGTTAATTTTTGGATGTTGAAAATTAAAAAAAGAACTAAGAATTTTAAAAAATTTGCATCCATTACAACATACACACATACATATAAAAAATAATTTTGGTGAAAAACAACAAAGATTTTCAAGAATTTTGTTTTGAGAGCGTTCTATTGAATTGATTTAGAAAATTGTTTTTAATTATTTTTTATCTTTCTTGCCCTTTTATTATTTTCGGCTTCTTTTGCATTAATATTTATTTTTATTCCTCCATACGTTTTTTTTATGTCTCCCTGTTTTCAGTTTTTCTTACTTGAGGACAAGAAAACTTTTAAGTTTGGTGTTGTCGCTTCGCTTGCGGATTTTCTGTTTATTTTAATGGCACCAAAGGAAGGCGAATCATCTTCACAGAGGATCACAACGAGCATCTATCACCTAAGTAAAGTTGCTTGATCCATCAATCCCTGTGGGATCGACCTCACTCTTGTGAGTTTTACTACTTGATACGACCTGGTATACTTGCCGGTAGTTTGTGCGGATACGTTTTCCGTCCATCAAGTTTTTGGCGCCATTGTCGGGGATTGATTAAGATTGACAATGATTAATTAGGTGATAGTCTCGATTAAGCATTTTTCTTTATTTTCTTTAAAGCCTACTAACTGTTTGACATATTGTGTCTACTAACACTAATACTACTCTAGCAATAGAGTGTTCTGTTGTGTTTTTGGTTTTTTTTTTTTTTGTGTTGTGTATGCCAGGGGAAGAAGAGGTGCATCCATTTCCTTTTATTCTGAACCAGAGAGAACCTTCCTGAGGCTAAGAAGAGAAGCAAGAGGGAAGGGAGTGATTGGAGAAGAAGATTCAAAAGGAGAAGACCAAGAGATGGAGGACAACCTCCATAATCCACCCGAGGAGGTTGCCAACAACAATGGCCAGCTTCCAAGGAGAGTGCTAGCCTCCTATACCATCCTTAATCCAAGAAATTGTGGGAGCAGCATTCTTACTCCCAATGTTCATGCCCATAATTTCAAGCTCAAACCCCAACTCATCACTCTAGTTCAGAACAACTGCCAATATGGAGAAAGTGCTGCTGAAGACCTAAATCAATATCTCTCTGTTTTCTTGAGGATCTATGATACAGTCAAGACCAATAAAATACATCCTGACATTTATAAGCTACTCCTATTCCCATTTTCTCTAAGGGACAAAGCCACTCAATGGCTAGAAACATTTTCAAAAGAAAGCATTACCAACTGGGATGACTTGGTTAGCAAGTTCCTAGCCAAGTTCTACCCCCCTCAAAGAATCATTAAGCTCAAAATTGAAGTGCAGACCTTCAGACAACTAGAGGGTGAGTCACTAAATAAGGCTTGCAAAAGGTATAAAGCATTGATTAGAAGATGTCCTGAGGACACGTTTAGTGAGTGGGTTAAACTCCAAAACTTCTATGAAGGTCTATCCATGAAGGCAAGAAAGGCCTTGGACTACTCTTCAGAAGAGTCATTGCAAATAATGAAGACTGCACAAGAAGCACATGACCTCATAGACATGGTTGCCAACAATCAATACTTGTATTCTTCGGAAAGACAAGCAGCTCCCAAAAGAGGTGTTTATGAACTTGAAGGAGTGGATTTAATCCTAGCTCAAAACAAGCTCATGCACCAGCAACTTCAACAATAAATGGAGATGATATCAAAGAGGATGGATGGATTGCAACTAGCTGTAGTGAGCACAACCAACCAACCTCCAATGGTGTGGGGGCAGAGTGAAGAGAGCTATGAAGTATACAACAATGAGCAGCAACTTGAACAAGTCCATTACATGCACAATCCAAGTTTTGGCCAAAATGACTTCCTTGGGGACACATACAACTCCTCATAGAGGAATCACCCCAACCTGAAATAGGGAGAAAACTAGAATCAATGGCAAAGGAATCCTAACCCAAACAACTTCCGTAATACAAACCACCAAAACCATCAACCCACTAACCACAATCCATATAGAAGACCACAAAATAATCCTCCCACGTCTACCCTCTATCCACAAAATAACCCCTCAATTAACTAAAACAACCTCCATCAACCATCAATATCCTACACTCAACCACAACCACAGTAAGAATCACAAAGAATCTCCAACTTGGAGATGCAGATAGAGAAACTTATAAAGAATCAAGAAATGGCTAGCAAGAATTATGAAGCATCCATGAGGAACCTTGATAGGTAAATTGGGCAATTGTCTAAGCAGCCTGCTGAAAGACCAACCAATGCTTTCCCAAGTGATACCATTCCTAACTCCAAGGAGAAATGCAAAGCTATACAACTAAAAAGTGGGAAAACATTGGAGGATGATACCAAAGTTGACAGCAAGAAAGAAGTAGAGGTTGACAAGAATGAAAAGGAGAATTCCAAGAAGGATGAGGAACCACAAGCCTCAAAGAGAAGCAAGCAACTCTCAGAGGCACAACCACAAGAGCAGAGGAAGGAGGTGAAGCCATATGTCCCTCCACTACCTTACACTCAAAGGTTGCACAAGGAGCTAAAAGACCAATAATTTTCCAAGTTCTTGGAGATTTTCAAGAAGCTAAAGATCAACCTTCCACTTGCTGAGGCTTTAGAACAGATGCCCCCTCTATGCAAAATTCCTCAAGGAACTCATCAACAAAAAGAGAAGCTGGAAAGAGAAAGAAACCGTGATCCTAACTCAAGAATGTAGTGCTGTGATTCAGAAGGATTGCCACCAAAACTCAAAGATCCAGGGAGTTTCTTCATACCATGTACCATTGGCAACATACGAACTGATAAAGCTTTGTGTGACTTGCGCTCAAGCATCAACTTGATGCCACTTTCAATGATGAGAAATCTGTTAATAGAAGAGGTGAAACCAACTAGAATGTCACTACAGCTAGCTGATAGATCCCTCATAAGACCCAATGGAGTGGTGGAGAATCTTCTGGTCAAAGTTGGCAAGTTCATCTTTCCAGCAAATTTTGTGATTCTGGACTTAGATGAGGAAGGAAGTAATTCAATCATATTGGAAAGACCCTTTCTAGTCACAGCAAGAGCCATCATCGATGTAGAAAAAGAAGAGATGATCTTAAGGGCACACGATGAACAAATGACTCTTAATGTCTTCAAAGAGATACAAATTTCTGCTGAAAGGAAAGACTACATGAGGATTGAGGATGAGGACTTAAACTGGAAAGAGAAACTCAATGAATCATCCATAGGACTCATGAACTCACCCTTGGAGGAGAAGATTGAGATTGAAGAGAAGCATAAGGATCAAGAGAATAGAGAAGCTGAAGAAGAAGTGCAAACAAAGGCCCCAGAGATGACAATTGAGAAGAAGGGTCCCAAAATTAAGCTGGCCAAGAAGGGAGAATCAAATAAAAAGGGGAAGAAAAGTAAGAAAAAAGTGCCTAAGAGGTGGAGGTACAAGAAGATTCCAACAGAAGGATTCTCACCGGGAGACAAAGTGAAGCTGATTTATCAACAGTTGGAAAAACCTCCACATCCTTTTGAATACTACACTGTCAGCAAGATCCTCTCATTAGAGCACATAAAAATTGTCAGACAAGACACTGGAAAGAAGTTGACAGTGAGAGGAGACAAACTGAGGCACTATGATCATCAACCTCCCTAACTGAGAACAACTGTCAAGCTAGTGACAATAAAAGAGCGCTCCATGGGAGGCAGCCCATGTTTAGCATTTTTCATTTCCTGCTTTAGTGATAATAACAAATGGTTTCTTATCATGAACTCAGACTTTCATAAACAGTTTGATAATTGCATTAAGTATTTCATGAAGCATATGATCAACTTCTAAGTTTGGTGTGCCTAGAGGCACCCTAAGATGATTTTTAAGCATGATGAACATATAGACATCTTAGGATATCTACTCAAGCATTTTCTTAAAGTAGATAGCTAAACACTAAGTTTGGTGTTCCACATATGCCATAAGCTTGAAGGATGAGAATCAAATTGCTTAAAAGTCCTAAAATTCATGATGAGTGATCCATGTTGTGCATGTTTTTGAGTTTATGTTTGAAAGTAGAAAATAAAGTAGTCCTCATGATGATTAAATCAAAGGTGACAAGGATTTTATTGAACCTTTGCATGAATCATATGGTAAATAACAAGTTTGGTGTGTAAGACACCTAGGATGATGCATAAGGATCATAATATGTACATCCTAGGAACTTAATCAAATTCTTTATACCACATGGCTAAACATTAAGTTTGGTGTTCACCTATGTCACATATATACTTACAAGAAGTCACGTTTTGGTTGTTGATTCATGAAGAACACTTAGCCAAATTTTCAAAATCTCAAAAGTTATTTATTGCATTTCAATTTTACTGCCATCTATTTTGCTTAATTTTTGCTTTGTTGTTTTGGATAGGAACAAAGAGGACAAGATTAATGGAAAAGGACAAATCAAGCAAGGGGGTTCGACTACTCTAGTCACAAGTCCTTGGAAAGTGATCATTGGAAGGCACAACCTTGCATACATTGGGTAGCTAGGTGTGTCATAAGAATAGCTTGATGATCGAACCTACCTACCTCATAAAGAAGCAATCCTTGTCTCCATTCAATCTTACATGCACACCCTTCATTTCTACCATCTCAAATGCATCCCCACTATCCATTTCTTCACCACCTTTCTTCATAAATAGCCTTAAGTTGGCTCGGACCTCGTGCTTAAAGCTATACCTTCTTGCATTCACAATTCAATTCTTGTATTCCTTCAACTCTAAGTCATACCCGTATGCTCATACGTGTTCAAACCATTCTTGTTTGCACTTAACTAATCACTTACCTTCATCCTCAAGCCACATTCTAATTCCACCTTGCACAAGCTGTACTAGCCACTCCTCCCTATCCCCTCTTTTTTTATTCGGCTAATTAAAAGCAAACCAATGGCAGCCTCATCAAGTTCTAAAAGGAGAAAGAGAAAGGAGCCCATTGAAGAAATTCCCTTTAATAATTGGAGGTTCAAGTCTGTATTTCATGAAATACAACTTGAGTGGATGCGACCTAAACAAATACAGTCTGAGATACCATTCCAACTTATTAGGGATGAGTGCCAAGAAATCAAGGACAAAATTAAAAGAAGGAGATGGGAGCTTCTCACCAGTCCACTAACAAGAATAAATGCAAATCTTGTTAGGTAATTCTATACTAACACGGTGAGTGAAAGAACTGGAAATTGATGGTTTATAAGTTATAGCAAACTCTCGTTGCAAGTATAGTTACTAAATCAAACAATCAATCTTTCTTATAAACGTTTGGTTGTCACAAGTAACAAACCCCTTTAAATTTGATAACCGAGTATTTAAACCTCGGGTCGTCTTCTCAAGGAATTGCAGGGAGGTATGTTCTTATTATTGGTTATGAGTTTGTAAATTGGGGGTTTTGAAAGTAAGAAAGTAGTATGTTGAACAATAAGAAAAATAGTGATAATAAAATAAACTCTTGGCAAGGTATTAAAACTGGAAGTCCTATCCTGGTTATCCTTATCAATTGTAATGAGAATTGGATTTTTCTCCCACCTTGTTAACCTCTAACTATGAAGGTAAGTTAAGTGGATGAATTAATTTTTATTCCTCAGGTCCTAGTCTTTCCTTGGGAAAAGTCAGAGTTATTGGAATTCGAATTAATTCTTGAAGAATTCCAATTTTCAATCAACAATGAGTTTGATAACTCAAGAGTCACCAATTATTTAACCAAAGCTAAAAGGGAAATATCTAAATTAAATTAAAAGCATTCATATAAATAAAGCAAAGCAAAATTAAATCTGAAAATACCTCGAATTGCATTCACAAAAGAAATTAAATCTAACATGGATATTCATAAATTAAATTGGAAAAATAAATAAAAGGAACATTGAACCTGTGATCGCAAAAGATGAAATAATCATAAAGTGAAAAGAATCCTAATTCTAAATCCTAAGAGAGAGGAGAGAACCTCTCTCTCTAAAAACTACATCTAATCCTAAGATTGTGAATTGTAAGCTTGCTGATGAATGGATGCATTCTCCCACTTTATAGCCTCTAATCTGTGTGTTCTGGGCTGAAAACTATGTCAAAAACAGCCCAGAAATTGCCGAAGAATAAATCTGCCACTGGTTTTTTGTCACTGCGACGCGTCCGCATGGAGCACACGGTCGCGTCACCTAGCGTCAGGGAAACTATAGCATATTATATATCAAATCGAAGCCCCGGACGTTAGCTTTCCAACGCAACTGGAACCGCGTCGTTTGGACCTCTGTAGCTAAAGTTATAGCCGTTTGAGTGAAAAGAGGTCAGGCTGGACAGCTTAGCAATTTCTCCAACTTCTTGTATTCCTTCCACTAACAATTATCAATAGAAAACAACTCAAATAACACTATTAATCATAGAAAACATCAATGCACCAATAGGAATTTAGATCTACAAAGTTCATAAAATGAGAAGAAAATGGGAAATAATAAGAAAATTCAAATTCAAACACAAGATCTAAACAAAATTATACTAGGGAATTCAAATTAAGTAATTGAAACTAAAATTAACAAAACCAATTCAGAATTTCAACAAGGGAAGATCAAATCAAACTAGATCTAGAGAGGAGTAAGAGTTTCTCTCCCTAGAACATGAGAACCCAAAAACTAGCTCAAATTGTGTGTAAAGTGTAAAATGATTGATCCCCCTTCCTCCATCAATTCCTGGGTCTTTTCCATGCAGAATCAAGTTGGAATTAGGCCTGGAGCCTCTCAAAAATCGCCAGCCACGATTTCTTTAATGAAGTCACGTGCTGGGCGTCACGTGTGCGCGTCATCTGAGTTTAAGTAAAAGACACAAAACTTTGTAAATCACCAAGGGATGTTAAACTAAAAAATTTTAAGATCAAAACAAAAAGAAAACACACGAACAGTTTGAAGATTAAGAAGAACACCAAGAACAAGACTAAAAAAATTCAAGGAACACAAGAACATGCAAAAGACACCAAACTTAATTTTTGAAAACCAAACACAAAATTTTCAAAAAATTAAAAGAAAAACACAAGAAGACACCAAACTTAAAGATTGACACAAGATTTAATAAAAGAAACTATTTTTAAAAATTTTTGAAAAGAAAGACTCAAAATTTCGAAAATCCAACAAGAACAAAAACAAAAGACTCAAACCAAAAACAAAGATTAAACAAAGAAAAGAAAAAAAATTTTTGAAAAAGTTTTTGATATTTTCAAAAATAAAAAAGAAGAAAATAAAAAGAAAAGCTAACAAAATTAAAGATAATAACTGATCTAGGGAACAAGATAATCCGCCAGTTGTCCAAACTAGAACAATCCCCGGCAACGATGCCAAAAACTTGGTGCACGAATCCCCACACTTCGTACAACTGTACTAGCAAGTGCAATGAGTCGTCCAAGTAATACCTAAGCGAGTCAGGGTCGATCCCACGAGGATTGTGTTTTGAAGCAAGCTATGGTAGTCTTGCAGGTCTTAGTTAGGCGGATAGAAGATTTGTTGGATTTGTGAGATCTGAACTAGGTTGATATGTTTATAATGATAATCTTAAAACTTAGATGGATGAGGCTTGGAGTTGCTTTGTCCTTCTGGATTAACTCTGGTCTTACTGTCTTCTTCAATTGTGAATGATTTCTTCTATGGTAGGCTGTATGTGATTGACACTAGTTTGAGCAGCCGCCAATACTCCTCCAGATCTAAACCCCAGGGTTAGTGTGGATCTATTCGGATTGAGGGTGAAGCTCCTGCAGTCCACTCTCCTTAATGATCCTACTCAAAATGCCACAGACAAGGTCGAATCTTCTGGATTAGAGAATGCTATGCTTTTGGGTTCTAGCCTCTACCACAGAGACCCTAATCTCCCTGTAAATCGGCTGAACTGGTGTCTCGAGAGTCCCCAACGAAGTCGTGGATTAGCCGTCTGAGAGATGTATAATCAATGGTTCAATGCTTTTCACTGAAGTATTTACACGAACCCAAGTAGACACGGGTGGTTGTTAGGCACATGGTCCTAGTATGATGAACGGAGCTGGTTGTCATGGGCCATCCCATTCACCATGTTGAAGAACGAATATATATCTTAGAATTAAATCAAACACGGATTGGAGAGAAACAGTAATACTTTCATTAATTCATAAAACTCAGCAGGGCTCCTCCCCTTAACCTAGGAGGTTTAGGAACTCATACTGATAGGAAATACAATGATAAAAACGAAATTATGGTGTAAAGTGGCCGAAGATCTTTAACAAAGAGTGATCTTCTACTTTAAATACTAAACTAATGACTAGTAAGGGTAAAATAGTCTTTGAGTGCAATCCACTTCTGGGGCCCACTTGGTAAGTGTTTGGGCTGAGCTTTGATGAGATCCACATGTTATGAGGCCTCTAGGATGTTGAACGCTGGCTAGAGGGTCCTCTTTGGACGTTTGGATGCTAGTCTCTTCTCCTTCGGCGCTGGATGCCTGAAAGGGGGCAGGAGGCTGGTGTTGGACGCCAGTTTTGGGCCTTCTAATCTGAAGTAAAGTATGGACTATTATATATTTCTAGAAAGCTCTAGAAGTCAGATTTCCATAGCCATTGAAAATGCTCTATTGGGACTTCTGTAGCTCCAGAAAAGGTCTTCCGAGTTCAAGGAGGTCAGATCCGGACAACATCTGTAGTGCTTTCTCTGTCTCTGAATCAGACTTTTGCTCCAACTCCTCAATTTCAGCCAGAAAATACTTGAAATTGCGTAAAAACAAACAAACTCATAGTAGAATCCAAAAATGTAAATTTAACACTAAAACCTATAAAAACTTAATAAAAATTGAACAAAACATACTAGAAACTATATGAAAATAATGCCAAAAAGCGTATAAAATATCCGCTCGTCACAAACCTACATTTATTCTCTCAAATAGCATGCTTTTGAGTTTTCTTCCTAAATTTAGCTTTTCTTTAAGTTTTCTCTCAACACCATTAGGGTTTCTATTACAGTTTACATTTCAAGTGCCATTTTCTATTTTTGATCATGGATTTTTGCTTGCCTCCATTGTAAGTATTGCTTAATTACTACTTTTTATAGTTACGATTTTTATACTCTTTCTTGTAGTTAAAGTCATATTGTTAATATACATAATTTTTTCAATTTTGATCTCTCATTGATGATTTTGATGATTGATGATTGTTATATGCTTGTTTGAGTTAATATTGTTGCTTTTGATCATTTGTTGCTCATAGTTTCAAGCATTTTATCAATTTTCCCATGTCTAATGTTTATGCCCACCAAGTGTTTGTGGAAATGTTAATTTTGATTATGCGCTAAATTTCCACCTCTTGGCTTAGGAAAAATGAGCATATGGGTTCCTAGAGTTGGAATGTCCAACATTTAGTGATAATTCTTGGATTGTTAATTGTTCTTATTTCCACTAATACTAACTTGTTGCTAAGGCAATTAGCAAGTGAGTTAAGATTTGTGGATTAAGAACAACTATGCTCACTTGACCTACTCTTCGATGTAAGGGATAACTAAAGGAGATTTATCCATTACAATTATCATAGTTGTGGTTGCAACAAGGAAAGGGTCCCCTAGCTCATCCCAAGCCAA
The DNA here is from genome assembly GCF_000816755.2 of Arachis ipaensis. NCBI lineage: Eukaryota > Viridiplantae > Streptophyta > Magnoliopsida > Fabales > Fabaceae > Arachis > Arachis ipaensis. Next base: position 79,501,742 of record NC_029793.2, on the reverse strand, counting down.
GATTCCATTTATGCTTTGAATCACTCACAAAAACATACATCAATCACTTTTATATCTTACTGGTTCATATTACATAGCTAGTTCTTTAATTTCTTTATTAGTTCATTAATTGCAAATTTTGAGTGTTCTTTCATTCCTTTAATTGTTTATCTCTTTATTGAAAATCTCTTTTGCCTTTACAACCGAAATTGTGCACTCATTGGCACTAGTCCTTGGGAGATGACCTAAGAATTAAAACTCCCGAAATTAAATTAGTTTTGAATTGTGACAATTTGTTATTTTAAACTTTGGTGTTGGTTGATTGTGGGATGGGTCTATACTTGCAATGAAGGAACTCTATTTTGAGAAAAATTCCAAACTCACTCTAGGCCACGCACCAAATTTTTTGCACCGTTCCCGGGGACACTAAGTGCAATGAGTGCTATGATTTTGGTTGCTGTGAATATGTGAATAGTATGAATACTTGATTTTTGTTTGTCACTTGATACTAACTGGTAGATAGCGCCTCTATCTAACTAGTAGTAGTAACTAACGGTTTTATTTGTCTAGTCCTAGGTAAATAGAGATAGTCAAGACATATATTCATTTGTTCATTACTTTTGTTAATACCATTAAATCTTATCTTTTCTTTTCACCATGAGCTATCACCCTTTTGGCTTGGAGTGTGGTTGTTTGGTGCACGAATTGTGAATCACACTTTTCACAATTCGTACCACTAACCAGCAAGTGCACTGGGTCGTCCAAGTAATACCTTACGTGAGTAAGGGTCGAATCCCACGGAGATTGTTGGTTTGAAGCAAGCTATGGTTATCTTATTATTCTTAGTCAGGGTGCCAACAACAGTATTTTTCAACTTCAATTGTAAAGAGTCAAAGGGCATAAATATAAATACTTATTGTGCAATGATGGAGAATATGTTGGGGTTTTGGAGATGCTTTGTCTTCTTTATTTCAGTTTTTCTCTTGTACTCCTCTTCACACACACAAGGCTCCTTCCATGGCAAGCTGTATGTAGGGTGTCACCGTTGTCAATGGCTACTTCCCGTCCTCTCAGTGAAAATGGTCCAATTGCTCTGTCACAGCACGGCTAATCATCTGTTGGTTCTTGATCATGTCGGAATAGAATCCCTTGATTCTTTTGCGTCTGTCACTACGCCCAACAATCGCGAGTTTAAAGCTCGTCACAGCCATTCAATCCTTGAATCCTACTCGGAATACCACAGACAAGGTTTAGACTTTAAATCCACTTCTGGTGCCCACTTGGTGTGTGCTGGGGCTGAGACTAAAGTTTCTCACGTGCCTGGGCTGTTTTGGGCATTCAACGCCAGGCTGTAACGTGTTTCTGGCATTGAACTCCAACTTGTAACGTGTTTCTGGCGCTGGACGCCAGACTGCAACATGGAACTGGCATTGAACGCCAGTTTACGTCGTCTATACTTAAGCAAAGTATGGACTATTATATATTGCTGGAAAGCCCTAGATGTCTACTTTCTAACGCAATTGGAAGCGCGTCAATTGGACTCATGTAGCTCCAGAAATTCCATTCCGAGTGCAGAGAGGTCAGGATCCAACAGCATCAGCAGTCCTTTTTCAGCCTGAATCAGATTTTTGCTCAGCTCCCTCAATTTCAGCCAGAAAATACCTGAAATTATAGAAAAATACACAAACTCATAGTAAAGTCCAAAAATATGAATTTTTCCTAGAAACTAATGAAAATAAACTAAAAACCAACTAAAACATACTAAAAACTAAGTAAAAACAATGCCAAAAAGCGTATAAATTATCCGCTCATCACAACACCAAACTTAAATTGTTGCTTGTCCCCAAGCAACTAAAAACAAAGTAGGATAAAAAGAAGAGAATATACAATGAATTCCAAAAACATCTATGAAGATCAGTCTTAATTAGATGAGCGGGGCTATTAGCTTTTTGCTTCTGAATAGTTTTGGCATCTCACTTTATCCTTTGAAGTTCAGAATGATTGGTATCTATAGGAACTCAGAATTTAGATAGTGTTATTGATTCTCCTAGTTCAGTATGTTGATTCTTGAACACAGCTACTTTATTAGTCTTGGCCGTGGCCCTAAGCACTCTGTTTTTCAGTATTACCACCGGATACATACATGCCACAGACACATAACTGGGTGAACCTTTTCAGATTGTGACTCAGCTTTGCTAAAGTACCCAATTAGAGGTGTCCAAGGTTCTTAAGCACACTCTGTTTTTTTGCTTTGGACCTCGACTTTAACCGCTCAGTCTCAAGTTTTCACTTGACACCTTCACGCCACAAGCACATGGTTAGGGACAGCTTGGTTTAGCCGCTAAGGCCAGGATTTTATTCCTTTAGGCCCTCCTATCCACTGATGCTCAAAGCCTTGGATCCTTTTTATTACCCTTGCCTTTTGGTTTTAAGGGCTATTGGCTTTTTGCTCTTGCCTTTTGGTTTAAAGAGCTTTTGGCTTTTTCTACTTGCTTTTTCTTTTTCTTGCTCTCTTTTTTTTTTGGCATTTTTTTGCAAGCTTTGTTCTTCACTGCTTTTTCTTGCTTCAAGAATCATTTTTATAATTTTTCAGATTATCAAATAACAAAGACACAAACATAATTAAACATGAAGCATAGTAAACGAAAAATAGGAAAATAAGAACAAGGAGATTAAGGAATGGGTCCACCTTAATGAGGGTGGCGTCTTCCTCTTCTTGAAGAACCAATGGTGCTCTTGAGCTCCTCTATGTCTCTTCCTTGCCTTTGTTGCTCTTTCCTCATAGCTCTTTGATCTGCAGTCAATTGCTCTACCACTGAATTATAGAAAAACAAAAGCAATGCTTTTACCACACCAAACTTAAAAGGTTTTCTCATCCTCGAGCAAAAGAAGAAAGAAGTGGAGAAGATGGAGGAGATGGAAGTGTGTGAATGGGTGGGTTTGGGAGGGAAATGGTTTGAATTTGAATGGTGAGGTAGGCGGGGATCCTGTGGGATCTACAAATCCAGGGGGTCAAAGATTTAGCATCTCTGCTCCAATTAGGCGTACAAAATGCCCTTACTGTGCAATCCTGGTGTTTAACGCTAGACTGCTGCCTGTTTCTGGCGTTAAACGCCCAAATGTAGCCTGTTTCTGGCGTTTAATGCCAGACTGATGCTTGTTTCTGGCGTTAAACGCCAGCTTGGTGCTTGTTTCTGGCGTTAAACGCCAGACAGATGCTTGTTTCTGGCGTTTAAACGCCAGAATGATCTTCCTCCAGGGTGTGCTGTTTTTCATGCTGTTTTTCATTCTATTTTTGATTTTCCAGCTGTTTTTGTGACTTCACATGATCATCAACCTAAAGAAAACATAAAATAGCAATGGAAAATAAATAGATATAATTAAATAACATTGGGTTGCCTCCCAACAAGCGCTTCTTTAATGTCAATAGCTTGACAGTGAGCTCTCATGGAGCCTCACAGATAATCAGAGCAAGGTTGGGACCTCCCAACACCAAACTTAGAGTTTGGTTGTGGCCTCCCAACACCAAACTTAGAGTTTGACTGTGGAGGCTTTGGTTGACTCTGCAGTGAGAGAAGCTTTTCATGCTTCCTCTCCATGGTTACAGAAGGAGAACCTTGTGTCTTATAGTTTGCAATGTCTTCAAACCACAGAGCTTCCTGAATAGCAAACAATTGCTCATCCGGAAAGGTTTCAGAGATCTCAGCGGGAGGGAGGGATGCTCCTGCTACTGGTTCTATCCGGGATAGGTGATCAGCTACTTGATTCTCTGTCCCTTTTTTGTCTCTTATTTCTATATCAAACTCTTGCAGAAGCAACACCCATCTTATGAGCCTGGGCTTTAAATCCTGCTTTTTGAGTAGATATTTAAGAGCAGCATGGTCAGTGTACACAATCACTTTTGATCCTACTAAGTAGGATTTAAACTTGTCAATGGCATAAACTACTACAAGTAATTCTTTTTCTATGGTTGTATAATTTTTCTGGGCATCATTTAAAACACTGCTAGCATAATAAATGACATGCATAAGCTTGTTATGCCCCTGTCCCAATACTGCACCAATGGTATGGTCACTGGCATCACACATTAGTTCGAATGGTAATGTCCAGTCTGGTGCAGAAATAACTGGTGCTGTGACCAGCTTAGCTTTCAGGGTCTCAAACGCCTGCAGACACTTTGTGTCAAACACAAATGGCGTGTCAGCAGCTAGCAGATTGCTCATAGGTTTTGCAATTTTTGAAAAATCCTTTATAAACCTCCTATAGAATCTTGCATGCCCCAGAAAGCTTCTGATTGCCTTAACATTGGCAGATGGTGGTAATTTTTCAATTACTTCAACTTTAGCTTGATCCACCTTTATTCCCTTGTTTGAAATTTTATGCCCAAGGACAATCCCTTCAGTCACCATAAAGTGACATTTTTCCTAGTTTAAAACTAGGTTGGTCTCTTGGCATCTTTTCAGAACAAGTGCTAAATGGTTAAGGCAGGAGCTGAATGAGTCCCCAAATACTGAAAAGTCATCCATGAAGACTTCCAGAAACTTCTCTACCATATCAGAGAAGATAGAGAGCATGCACCTCTGAAAGGTTGCAGGTGCATTACACAGACCAAAAGGCATCCTTCTGTAGGCAAACACTCCAGAAGGACATGTGAATGTTGTTTTCTCTTGGTCCTGAGGATCTACTACAATTTGGTTGTAACCAGAATAGCCATCCAAAAAGCAGTAATATTCATGACCTGCTAGTCTCTCTAGCATCTGGTCTATGAATGGTAAAGGAAAATGATCCTTCCTGGTGGCTGTATTGAGCCTTCTGTAGTCAATACACATACGCCACCTTGTAACTGTTCTTGTAGGAACCAGTTCATTCTTTTCATTATGAACCATTGTCATTCCTCCCTTCTTAGGGACAACATGGACAGGGCTCACCTAGGGGCTATCAGAAATAGGATAGATAATCCCAGCCTCTAGTAACTTAGTGACCTCTTTCTGCACCACCTCCTTCATGGCGGGATTTAGCCGCCTCTGTCATTGAACCACTGGCTTAGTATCATCCTCCAATAGGATCTTGTGCATGCATCTGGCTGAGCTAATGCCCTTAAGATCACTTATGGACCACCCAAGAGCTGTCTTGTGTGTCCTTAGCACCTGAATTAGTGCTTTCTCTTCCTGTGGCCCTAAAGCAGAGCTTATGATTACAGGAAAAGTGTCACCTTCTCCCAGAAATGCATATTTCAGGGATGGTGGTAGTAGTTTGAGCTCGGGTTTAGGAGGTTTCTCCTCTTCCTGAGGAGTTTTCAGAGGTTCTTTTATTTCCTCTGGTTCCTCCAGATCAGGCTGAACATCTTTAAAAATGTCCTCTAGCTCTAATTCGAGACTCTCAATCATATGGACCTCTTCCACCAGGGAGTCAATAATATCAACGCCCAAGTAGTCGTCTGATGTGTCTGGATGTTGCATAGCTTTGACAACATTCAACTTAAAATCATCCTCATTGACTTTCAGAATGACTGCACTGCATTCTTCAGTGAGGAGAACCCTTTCAGTTTCTCTCCAATCCTTCTTATGACTCAAGATATCTTTCATGAACTTGGCATAAGAGGGTATTTGCTCAAGTATCTCTGCAAACGGAATCTTTATTTCAAGAGTCCTGAGATAGTCTGCAAAGCGGGCAAATTGCTTATCCTGCTCCTCTTTGCGGAGTTTTTGAGGATAAGGCATCTTGGCTTTGTATTCCTCAACCTTAGTTGCTGCAGGTTTATTTCCTACAGAGGTAGGTTGAGAAACCTTCTTGAGGGATTTATTATCAGCACTTGCAGGTGTCTGATCCCTCACTGGCATTTGAAAGCCAGGGTTGGAAGCTGGAGTGGCGTTAGACGCCAACTCCTCATCTGTTCCTGGCGTCTGAACGCCAGAACTGTGCTTCCTTTGGGCGTTCAGCGCCAGCCTTCCACCCAATTTCTGGTGTTTTAGAGCCAGAATTATTTTTTCCTGGGCTCTTACTGTCCTCAGATGGAATTTGGGTAGTTTGCTCATTTCTTGGCTTCCTGCTGCCTTGAAGTGAGGTATTTAATGTTTTTC
>NC_029793.2:79474827-79495658 GCF_000816755.2 Arachis ipaensis | reverse complement strand
AACTGTATCAATGAGCTCTTGAGCTTCTTCAATTGTCTTTCTCATGTGGATAGATCCACCAGCTGAGTAGTCTAGAGACATTTGAGCTCTTTTTGCAAGCCCATAATAGAAGATGTCTAACTGAACCCACTCTGAAAATATTTCAGAGGGGCATTTTCTTAGCATCTCTCTGTATCTCTCCCAGGCATCATAAAGAGATTCATTATCTCCTTGTTTGAAGCCTTGAATGTCCAGTCTTAGCTGTGTCATCCGTTTTGGAGGAAAGTATTGATTCAGGAATTTCTCTGTCAGCTGTTTCCATGTCTTTATGCTAGCCTTAGGTTGGTTATTTAACCACCTCTTGGCTTGGTCTTTTACAGCAAATGGAAACAGTAATAATCTGTAGACATCCTGATCCACTTCCTTATCATGTACTGTGTCAGCAATTTGTAAAAATTGTGCCAGAAACTCTGTAGGTTCTTTCTGTGGGAGACCGGAATACTGGCAGCTTTGCTGCACCATGATAATGAGTTGAGTATTCAACTCAAAGCTACTGACTCCAATGGAGGGTATGCAGATACTACTCCCATATGAAGCAGTAGAGGGGTTAGCATATGACCCCAGAGTCCTTCTGGACTGTTCATTTCCACTTAGATCCATGATGGAGAAAGGGAGATGATGTAAAATAAACAAAATTTATTTTTATTTATTTCGAAAATAAAATAAATTAAAATAAAATAAATAAAAATGGGTGAAGATTTTCGAAAAATGGAGAGAGGGAAAAGAAAAAAATGCTTAGGGAGTTTTGAAAAATATATGATTTGAAAAAGATTTTAAATTTTGAAATAAAAATCTGAATTTTAAAAATAAATTTCGAAAATTTGTTTTAAAATAGAGAGAAAATATATTTTTGAATTTAAAGAGGAAAGAGAAAAACAATAAGATAGCACAAGATTTAAAATTTTTAGATCTAATGCTCCTTGTTTTCGAAACTTTTGGAGGGAAAACACCAAGGAACACCAAACTTAAAAATTTTAAGATCAAGACACAAGGAAAACTCAAGAACACTTTGAAGACTCACAAGAACACAAGAACATTAAGAAAGAACACCAAACTTAAAATTTTTAGAAAACCAAAATAAAATTTTCGAAAAACAAAGAAAAATCAACAAGAAAACACCAAACTTAGAGTTTGGCACAAGATTTGATAGAAAAACTATTTTTGAAAAAGAAGATTTTGAAAAGAATATAAAAGATTCTGACCCAATTGCCAAGAACACAGACTAACGCTCTAGCCACTGAGTTATAAATGTAACACTTGTTTTGAAGAAGTATTTTTAAATAACTAAGAATGAAAAAAAATATTTTTTTGAAAACTAATGTTTTGAAAAGGCACAAGAAAAACAAGAAAAATCACAAAACAAGAAAAACTAAAGATCAAACAAGAAAAAAATTCAATTATAAAAATATAATTTTCGAAAGAACTTTTTTTTTTGAAAGAGAAAAATAAGGATTCTAAAATTTTAACCAAAATCAATATTAGAAGACTCTAAACCAAAAAGAAAAATTTTTCCTAATCTAAGCAACAAGATTCATCGTCAGTTGTTCAAACTCAAACAATCCCCGGCAACGGCGCCAAAAACTTGGTGCACGAATTGTGAATCACACTTTTCACAATTCGTACCACTAACCAGCAAGTGCACTGGGTCGTCCAAGTAATACCTTACGTGAGTAAGGGTCGAATCCCACGGAGATTGTTGGTTTGAAGCAAGCTATGGTTATCTTATTATTCTTAGTCAGGGTGCCAACAACAGTGTTTTTCAACTTCAATTGTAAAGAGTCAAAGGGCATAAATATAAATACTTATTGTGCAATGATGAAGAATATGTTGGGGTTTTGGAGATGCTTTGTCTTCTTTATTTCAGTTTTTCTCTTGTACTCCTCTTCACACACACAAGGCTCCTTCCATGGCAAGCTGTATGTAGGGTGTCACCATTGTCAATGGCTACTTCCCGTCCTCTCAGTGAAAATGGTCCAATTGCTCTGTCACAGCACGGCTAATCATCTGTTGGTTCTCGATCATGTCGGAATAGAATCCCTTGATTCTTTTGCGTCTGTCACTAAGCCCAACAATCGCGATTTTGAAGCTCGTCACAGCCATTCAATCCTTGAATCCTACTCGGAATACCACAGACAAGGTTTAGACTTTCCGGATTCTCATGAATGCCGACATCAATTCTAGCTTATACCACGAAGATTCTGATTAAGAAATCTAAGAGATACTCATTCAATATGATGTAGAATGGAGGTGGTTGTCAGGCACATGTTCATGGATTGAGGAAGGTGATGAGTGTTACGGATCATCACCTTCTTCATAGTGAAGCGCGAATGAACATCTTAAATAGGAACAAGCGTGTTTGAATGGCAAACAGAGATAATTGCACTAATTCATCAAGACGCTGCAGAGCTCCTCACCCCCAACAATGGAGTTTAGAGACTCATGCCGTTAAAGAGTACAAAGTTTAGATCTAAAAATTTCATGAGATCCAAAATAAGTCTCTAAAAGTTGTTTAAATACTAAACTAGTAACCTAGGTTTACAGAAAATGAGTAAACTATGATAGATAGTGCAGAAATCCACTTCTGGGGCCCACTTGGTGTGTGCTGGGGCTGAGACTAAAGCTTCTCACGTGCCTGGGCTGTTTTGGGCGTTCAACGCCAGGCTGTAACGTGTTTCTGGCGTTGAACTCCAACTTGTAACGTGTTTCTGGCGCTGGACGCCAGACTGCAACATGGAACTGGCGTTGAACGCCAGTTTACGTCATCTATCCTTGAGCAAAGTATAAATTATTATATATTGCTGGAAAGCCCTGGATGTCTACTTTCCAACGCAATTGGAAGCGCGTCAATTGGACTCCTGTAGCTCCAGAAATTCTATTCCGAGTGCAGATAGGTCAGGATCCAACAGCATCAGCAGTCCTTTTTCAGCTTGAATCAGATTTTTGCTCAGCTCCCTCAATTTCAGCCAGAAAATATCTGAAATTATAGAAAAACACACAAACTCATAGTAAAGTCCAGAAATATAAATTTTTCCTAGAAAATAATGAAAATAAACTAAAAACCAACTAAAACATACTAAAAACTAAGTAAAAACAATGCCAAAAAGCATATAAATTATCCGCTCATCATTGTTATCATGTTGTAGGGGATGACAATACCAACATCGGGTCGCATCAAAGTATGGGAGGCCAAATCGAGAGAGGGTCACAAGCAAACAATTCTTGGCAACAAGGACCTTTGCATGGACCCTATGATCCTAATGCCTATCAACCTCTCATACCTAGTGGGATACCCCATTATTATAACCTTTCCCCTACACATATGTATGCCCCATATCCTCTACATGAACCACAATCACTAAGCGCCCAAGCCCCTTTATTATTTCAACCATCAACACCCCTTCATTCACCATGCCAGCCATCATACATGGAGCAACCTAACTTCCACCATCAACCCGCTCAAAGAAACCTCCCTCATGGAGAGAGCGATCTCCAAACCTTCATTCAAGAACAACGGGAATTTCAAAGGAAACAAGACAATTGCATGGCAACTCTTGCCGAGGTCTTGTCCCATTTAACACTCCCTTCTACCACTAACAACCTTACTCCTCCACAACTTCTGACACCTAGTGGTCCACCTTTGCCGCCTCCATCAACCCTCAAGTCTAGCATTAATGCTATAATTCCAAAAGGAGGCGAGTTACTTGAGAAGATAGACCCTCAACTCACTCTTGCCAAGGAGGAGCCTAATGATGAATTGATTGATGGAGATGAGAACTCTGTTGAAGATGGAGAAAGGGGAAAACTCATAGTAGACACCCAACATGAGCTCCAAGAAGGTTTAATTATTGAAGGGAGATCAAGAGTGAGAGAATTTGTTGACGATGATGAAAGTACCTCACCAATCCCTCATGACCAAGAGGATAGACTACCACACCAAGAAGCAAGGGAAGATTTGAAACCTCTTCCACCTCATGTTAAATATGGATTCCTTGATGAAGAACATAAATTCCCGGTGATAGTTGCAACTGATCTTTCCAATCAAGAGAAACAACAACTCCTTGAGGTTATCCAGAAGTACAAGAATGCGATTGGATGGAGCCTAAGTGACATTGGAGAGTAAGCCCTCAAGTGTGCCTTCATAGAATTTTCTTGGAAGAGGGTGCTAAGCCAATCCGTCAACCACAAAGACGGTTAAACCTCACAATCCTTGATGTAGTTAAGAAAGAAGTAACTCGCCTCTTGGAAGCGGACATCATCTATCCCATGTCAGACAGTGAGTGGGTGAGCCTGGTCCAAGTGGTGCCAAAGAAATCCGAGGTAACCATGGTGAAAACAGAAAGTGGAGAGCTTGTTGCAACCCAGATTCAAAATGCTTAGTGGGTGTGCATTGATTACCGCCGTCTGAATCAACATACTGAACTAGGAGAATCAATAACACTATCTGAATTCTGAGTTCCTAAGGATGCCAATCATTCTGAACTTCAAGGGATAAAGAGAGATGCCAAAACTATTCAGAAGCAAAAAGGCTACTAGTCCCGCTCATCTAATTGGAACTAAGCTTCATTGATACTTTGGAATTTATTGTATATTCTCTTCTTTTATCCTATTTTATTTTTAGTTGCTTGGGGATAAGCAACAATTTAAGTTTGGTGTTGTGATGAGCGGATAATTTATATCCTTTTTGGCATTGTTTTTACATGGTTTTTTAGTATGATTTAATTACTTTTTATTATATTTTTATTAGTTTTTATTCAAAAATCAAATTTTTGGACTTTACTATGAGTTTGTGTATTTTTCTGTGATTTTAGCTATTTTCTGGCGGAAATTGAGGGACCTGAGCAAAAATCTGATTCAGAGGCTGAAAAAGGACTGCAGATGCTATTGGATTCTGACCCTCCTGCACTCGAAATAGATTTTCTAGAGCTACAGAAACCCAATTGGTGCGCTCTCAATTGTGTTTGAAAGTAGACATCTTGGGCTTTATAGAAATATATAATAGTCCATACTTTGTTTGAGATTTGATGGCCCAAACTGGCGTCCAAAGTCAGCCTAAAACTTCCTAGCGTAAAACGCCAGAACTGGCATAATTCATGGCGTTAAACGCCCATTTTGGCACCCAAGGTGGCGTTTAACGCCAGCTATAGGCATATGCACGTGAAAGCATGAAAGCTCAGCCCAAACACTCACTAAGTGGGTCCCAGAAGTGGATTTTTGCACTATCTGCACTTAGTTACTCATTTTCTGTAAACCTAAGTTACTAGTTTAGTATAAAAACTACTTTTAGAGATTCATTTGGCAACTCATGACATTTTACACTTCATATTGTATCTTCTACGGCATGAGTCTCTAAACCCCATAGGTGGGGGTGTGGAGCTCTGCTGTATTTTAATGGATTAATGCAATTACTACTGTTTTCTATTCAATCACGCTTGATTCTATTCTAAGATATTCACTCGTACTTCAATATGGAGAATATGATGATCCGTGACACTCATCATTATCCTCAACCTATGAACACGTGCCTGACAACCACTCCCGTTCTATCTGAGCTCAACGTAGTCATTGGGTGACAGCTTGAGTGCGTATCTCTTGGGTTTCTAATCTACGGACCGAGTCCGGAGGTTGGAACCTTCGTGGTATAGGCTAGAACCAATTGGCAGCATTCCTAGGATCCGGAAAGTCTAAACCTTGTCTGTGGTATTCTGAGTAGGATCTGGGAAGGGATGACTGTGATGAGCTTCAAACCTGCGAATGTTGTGTGCAGTGACAGTGTGCAAAAGGACAAGGGTCCTATTCCGACGCTAGTGGGAACCAACAGATGATTAGCCGTACGGTAGCTGTACATGGTATTTTTCATCCGAGACGAAAAATCCGACAGTTGATTAGCCGTGCAGAGATCGCACCTGGTATTTTTCATCCGAGAGGATCATAAAGCTTGTCATTGAAGGAAGCCATGCGTGTTTGGAAAAGAAGACAGTAGGAAAGCAGAGATTCAGATGACAGAGCATCTCCGGAACCTCAACCTGTTCCTCATTACTGAATCACAAGTATCATTCATTTCATGTTATTTACTTTTCATAAACAAAATCATTTTTATCATTAATCTCCTGACTAAGATTTACAAGATAACCATAGCTTGCTTCAAGCCGACAATCTCTGTGGGATCGACCCTTACTCACGTAAGGTATTACTTGGACGACCCAGTGCACAATTACGATATTTGTGGTCCATAACTATGATAGGAATCCTTAATTCTCCAATTATTCCCAAGAGCTCTTTTTGCCAATTAATTTCTATTTTCATTACTTTTACTGGCTTTCCATTTAATTACTTGCCATTTTTAATTCTTGCCTCTTACAATCAAAACCCCAAAATCTCCCATAGCCAATAATTGATCACTTAATTACAATTCCTAGGGAAAATGACCCGTGAGTTTAAATACTCTCGGTTAATATTTGCTTTGAATTGTGACAATTTCTAGAATTAAAATTTGATTAGGGTCAATTGTTGGGTTTGGAACTATACTTGCAACGCCAATTCTATTTTGAGAAAAATTCCAAACCCACTTTAGGTCCTTATTAGTGCTCTAATGCCATCTTGGACATCTCAGAAAGACCATCATAGAAGATATCTAACATAGTCCAGTCTAAAATCATGTTAGGAGGGCACTTTCTGATTAATTGCTTGTACCTCTCCCAGGCTTCATAGAGGGATTCACCCTCTTTCTGCCTGAAGGTCTGAACTTCCACTTTGAGGTTGCTCAGCTTCTGAGGTGGAAAGAACTTAGTCAAGAATGCATTGACCACCTTTTCCCAAGAGCCTAGGCTTTCCTTAGGCTGAGAATCCAGCCATAACCTAGCCCTGTCCCTTACAGCAAAGGGAAAAAGTATAAGCTTGTAGATTTTAGAATCCACTCCATTAGTCTTGATAGTATCAGAGATCTGCAAGAAATTAGAGATGAATCTGTTGGAATTTTTCTGCGAAAGTCCATGAAATTGGTAGTTCTGTTGAACTAAAGTGACCAGTTGACGCTTCAACTCAAAGTTATTTGCACCAATGGCAGGTATAGAGATGCTTCTTCCATAGAAGTTAGAAGTGGGTACATTAAAGTCACTTAGAACCTTCCTTGTGTCTCCTCCACCATTAGGATTGGCTACCATGTTTGTAATTTCACCTTCTTCTTTGAAAAGCTCTGTGAGGTTTCCTCCGGAGTGCTGTGCTCTTACTTGTTGTAAACGCCTCCTTAGAGTCCTCTCAGATTCAGGGTTAGGATTAAAGAGGGGTTCTTTATCTCTGTTCCTGCTCATAAACAAGAAGGAAGAATGCAAGAAGAAAAGAAGAAAAAGATTCTCTATGTCAGAGTATAGAGGTTCTTTGAGAGAGTTAGAAGAGAAGAACAGAACAGAAAGATATATTTTAGGTTAAAGGAGTTTTCGAAAATTAATAGAGAGGGAGGGGAGATATTTTTGAAAATAGAAAGGAAAAGAGAGATGAAGTTTTCAAAAAAGAAGAAAGAGAAAGTAGTTAGGAAATTTTGAAAAAGAAGAAAGAGAAAGGAAATAGAAAAAGAATAAAATAAAACAAGTAACTAACTAATAAACAAGAATTAAGAATAAAAGATTTGATTTTGAATTTTTATTTTCAAAAGAAAGTGAAGATTTGGAATTTAAAAGTTCTAAATTTAAAAAAAAGATAAGATAAGAAGGACTTAAAGTAAGAAGATATGATAAAGATTTGAAAAAGATTTGCAAAGATAATATTTGAAATTTGATTTTTGAAAAAGATTTGATTTTGAAAATTAAATTTTAAATTTTAAATTTTGAAATTGAATTTTTAAAATTTGAATTTAAAGTAAGATAATATAGGGTTTTTTAAATTTAAATAAAGATAAAAGAAAAGATTTGAAAAAGATATGAAAAGACAAGAATTAAAATTCAAAATTTAAACTTTACTAACAAGAAAACACCAAACTTAAAATTTTAAAATCAAAAGACACTAATTTTCGAAAATTAAAGAAAAAACAACTAAGAGACACCAAACTTAAACTTTTAGAATCAAACAAAGAAAAACACCAAGAACAATTCGAACACAAGAAAGAACACTAAGAAAATTTTCAAAAAATTAAAGGAAAGAAAAACACAAAAATGGACACCAAACTTAAAAACTGACACAAGACTCAAATAAAAAAAAAGATTATTAAAGAAAAAAAAAGTTTTTGAAAAATTTTTGAAAAAAAGAAAATAAAAGACACAAACAAAAGAGTAACTAAACCTTAAAAAGTACCTAATTTACCCAACAAGATAGTCCGGTAGTTTGTCAATCTCAGAACGATCCCAGCAACGTCGCCAAAAACTTGGTGCGCAAAATTGAACTCAACACAACTTAGCCGGCAAGTGCACCGGGTCATCCAAGTAATATCTCAGGTGAGTGAAGGTTGATCCCACGGAGATTGTCGGATTGAGCAAGCAATGGCTATGCTGTAAATCTTAGTCAGGCGATTAGAAAAGATGGTTGTTTGTTTAAAAGTGGTGCACGAAATTGTGATTACACTTTTCACAACTCCGCACAACTAACCAGCAAGTGCAGTGGGTCGTCCAAGTAATACCTTACGTGAGTAAGGGTCAATCCCACAGAGATTGTTGGCTTGAAGCAAGCTATGGTTATTTTACTAAAAGTCGGAATAAGATCTCTCTATCCTTTTGCACACTGTCACTGCGCCCAACATTTGTGAGTTTGAAGCTCGTCACAGTCATCCCTTCTCAGATCCTACTCAGAATACCATAGATAAGGTTTAGACTTTCCGAATCCCAGGAATGCTGCCAATTGGTTCTAGCCTCTACCACGAAGGTTCTAATCTCACGGACTCAGTCCGTGGATCAGATACCCAAGAGATACGCACTTAAGCTGTCGCCCAATGACTACGTTGAGCTCAGATAGAACGGAAGTAGTGGTCAAGCACGCGTTCATAAATTTGAGAATGATGGTGAGTGTCACAGATCACCATATTCCTTATATTGAAGTACGAGTGAGTATCTTAAAACAGAATCAAGCGTGATTGAATAGAAAACAATAGTCATTGCATTAATCCATTGAAACACAACAGAGCTCCTTACCCCCACCTATGGTGTTTAGAGACTCATGCCGTAAAAGATACAATATGAAATGTAAAATGTCATCCGTTGCTAAATGAATCTCTAAAAGTAGTTTTTATACTAAACTAGTAACCTAGGTTTACAGAAAATGAGTAACTAGGTGCAGATAGTGCAGAAATCTACTTCTGGGCCCCACTTGGTGAGTGTTTAGGCTGAGCTTAGAAGCTTTCACGTGCATATGCCTCAATTTGGAGTTAAATGCCACCCTGGGTGCCAAAATGGGCCTTTAACGCCAAGAAATGTGCTAGTTCTGGCGTTTTACGCCAGAAAAAGGTCTCTAGCTGGCGTTTAACGCCAGTTTGGGCCATCAAATCTCGAAAAAATTATGGACTATTATTTATTGTTAGAAAGCCCAAGATGTCTACTTTCCAACGCAATTGAGAGCATGCTAATTGGGTTTTTGTAGCTCCAGAAAATCTACTTCGAGTGTAGGAGGGTCAAAATCCAACAGCATCTGCAGTCCTTTCTCAGCCTCTGAATCAGATTTTTGCTCAGGTCCCTCAATTTCAGACAGAAAATTCCTGAAATTACAGAAAAACACATAAACTCATAGTAAAGTCTAGAAATTTGATTTTTGCATAAAAACTAATAAAAATATAATAAAAAGTAACTAAAACATACTAAAACTATATAAAAACAATGCCAAAAAGGATTAGTTTCAAAAACATACTAAAACATACTAAAACTAAAACATACTAAAACGTACTAAAACATACTAAAACTAAAAACAAAATAGGATAAAAAGAAGAGAATATACAATAAATTTCAAAAATATCAATGAAGATTAGTTTCAATTAGATGAGCGAGACTAGTAGCTTTTTGCTTCTGAACAGTTTTGGCTCCTCACTTATCCTTTGAAGTTCAGAATTATTGGCATCCGTAGGAACTCAGAATTCAGATAGTGTTATTGACTCTCCTAGTTCAGTATGTTGATTCTTGAACACAGCTACTTTATGAGTCTTGGCCGTGACCCTAAGCATTTTGTTTTCCAGTATTACCACCAGATACATAAATGTCACAGACACATAACTGAGTGAATCTTTTCAAATTGTGACTCAGCTTTGCTAGAGTCCCCAGTTAGAGGTGCCCAGAGTTCTTAAGCACACTCTTTTTGCTTTGGACCACGACTTTAACCGCTCAGTCTCAAGCTTTTCACTTGACACCTTCACGCCACAAGCACATGGTTAGGGACAGCTTGATTCAGCCGCTTAGGCCAGGATTTTATTTATTTGGGCCCTCCTATCCATTAATGCTCAAAGCCTTGGATCCTTTTTACCCTTGCCTTTTAGTTTAAAGGGTTATTGGCTCTTTCTACTTGCTTTTTCTTTTTTTTCTTTCTTTTTCTTTTATTTTTCGCCATTTTTTTCAAGCTTTTGTGTTCTTCACTGCTTTTTCTTGCTTCAAGAATTAATTTTATGATTTTTCAGATTATTAATAACATTTCTCTTTTTTTATTATTCTTTCAAGAGCCAACAATTTTAACATTCATACACTTCACTATCAAAAATATGCACTGTTCAAGCATACATTCAGAAAGTAAGGAGTATTGTCACCACATCAACATAATTAGACTAATTTCAAGATAAATTTCGAAACTATGCACTTCTTGTTCTTTTGCAAATTAAAACATTTTTCATTTAAGAAAGGTGAGAGATTCATGGAATCATTCATAGCTTTAAGACATAGACTCTAAACTTTAATGATCATGTAATAAAAATAAGACATAAAATAAACACAAAAGCAGACAAATAATAAAAGAAAGGAAATTAAAGACATAAAAATAAATGACTCTAATACTAATGCTCATGTAACTCTTGAAATAGGTTTTTAATAATAAAAGTTATCAAAGAGTTAGGACTCAACAACCTTTTTTTTTAGAGGTAAGTGCCCCTTCAATCTGTGGGACGTCTAGCTCTTCAAGGGACAGCTTCTGGCGCTTTAGCTCCTGTATTTCACGCCCTTGTTTCTCTTGTTCTATGAGCAGTTTGCAGAACATGCTATTTTGATTCTGCTGCTCTTCCTTGAGTTGATTCATAGCTTCTTGCAGCTTGGTGACAGATGCTTCTAAGCGGACCCAGTAGTCAAATTGAGGAATTTCTGGGAGGAGCTCATGCGCCCCCCTCTTGATGAGGTTATTGATAAACCACTATTTCATGGTTTATCTTGTGCTCAATTGAGGGGTTTTTATCAACTCTTTACCCACTTATTTATACTATTTGCATGGTTTTACATTTGCCTTCCTAATTATGTACTTTGATTGAAAACATGCTTCTTTAGCCTTAAGTTCCCTATGTTTAATCCTCTCTTATTACCATTAGATGCCTTGATATGTGTGTTAAGTGATTTCAGAGATTACAAAGCAGGAATAGCTCAGAGGATGGAAAGGAAGCATGCAAATGTGGAAGGAATACAAGAAGTTGGAGAAATTGCTAAGCTGTCCAGCCTGACCTCTTCGCACTCAAACAGCTATAACTTTAGCTACAGAGGTCCAAACGACGCGGTTTCAGTTGCGTTGGAAAGATAACATTCGGAGCTTCGATTTGATATATAATATGCCATAGTTGCCCTGATGATAGGCGATGCGAACGCGTGCTCCACGCGGATGTATCGCAGTGACCAAAAAATCAGCGTGTTTGAATTCGCAACCAGCGAATCCTGGGCTGTTTCTGACCCAGTTCTCGGCCCAGAAAACATAGATTAGAGGCTATAAAGTGGGAGAATGCATCCATTCATAAGAAGAAGCTTTCACATTTACAATTTTAGGAGTAGATGTAGTTCTTAGAGAGAGAGGTTCTCTCCTCTCTCTTAGGATTTAGAATTAGGATTCTTTTCGGTTCATGATTATTTCATCTTTTGTGATCACAGGTTCAATGTTCCTTTTATTTATTTTTCTAATTTAATTTATGAACTTCCATGTTAGATTTGATTTCTTTTATTAATGCAATTTGAGGTATTTCAGATTTATGATTTTTGTTTAGCTTTTTATATTCTTGGTTTTAATTGATGAATTGATAAATTGGAGACACTTGAGTTATCAAACCCCTTGTTGATTGAAAATTAGAATTCTTCAAGAATTAATTCGGGTTCCAATAACTCTAACTTTTCCCAAGGAAAGACTAGGACTTGAGGAATCAGAATTAATTCATCCACTTAACTTACCTTCATAGTTAGAGGTTAACAAAGTGGGAGAAAAATCCAATTCTCATTACAATTGATAAGGATAACTAGGATAGGACTTCCAATTCCTCATACCTTGCCAAGAGTTTATTTTATAGTTATTTATTTATTTTATTCTTCTTATCATTTAACATACTGCTTCCTTACTTTCAAAACCCCCAATTTACAAGATTCATAACCAATAATAAGAACATACTTCCCTGTAATTCCTTGAGAAGACGACCCGAGGTTTAAATACTCGGTTATCAATTTTAAAGGGGTTTGTTACTTGTGACAACCAAAATGTTTGTAAGAAAGGTTGATTGCTTGGTTTAGTAACTATACTTGCAACGAGAGTTTACTATAACTTCTAAACCATCGATCTTCAGTTCTTCAGTTATCTTGAATTTGAGGTCCATCCATCACTTTTTTTGTGATTGGGCGTTCAAATGGGATATATTCATCCACACTCATCTTTACCCCCGCATCTTTACATAACAGACTAATCAAGCTTGGGTAGGCCAATTTGGCCTCAGTGAATTCCTTGCTTGCAAACATGTAAATTTCAATAGGGATCAGCTGATGAATCTCTACCTCCTTTCCCAGCATAATATAGTGAATCATCACTACCCTCTTGACAGTGACTTCAGATCGGTTGCTGATTGGGAGTATAGAACGCCCAATGAAATCCAACCAATCTCTAGCAACTGGTTTGAGATCTCCTCTCTTTAGCTGGTTTGGGACACCTTTTGAATTAGTAATCCACTTGGTTCCATGGAGGCATATGTCCTCTAGAACTTGATCTAGCCTTTTATCTTTGGCCATTCTCCTATTGAAGGACTCTGGATCATCTTGTAGTTGAGGAAGTTTGAGAACTTCTCTCACTTTGTCAAAGTGGAAGTAAATAATCTTCCCTCTGACCATAGTCCGAAAGGAGTAGAAAGTAGTTCCCTCTAATCTTTGCTTCTCTGTCATCCACAGATTTGCATAGAATTCCTGGATCATGTTTCTTCCAACATGTATCTCAAGATTAGCCAGGACTTCCCAGCCCCTATTTTGAATATGCTCTTGGATCTTCGGGTATTCATCTTCTTTTAGATTGAACTTAACTTCCGGGATCACTGATCTTCTGCACACAATTTTGAAGTAATGGTCTGCATGTGCTTTGGTGCAGAAATTCTCATGCATCCAAGGTAGTTTTAGATTACTTTCTTTCTTGCCTCTTGAAGCGGTTTGTCTTCCTTTGGGAGTCATGAGATTCATTTATTTTAGCTCAGGGATCACGGAAATCACACCAAACTTAGAGAGTTGCTTGTCCTCAAGCAAAAATAAAAAGAAGATGAATAGATGGAGAGAAGGATTCGAATGATGGGTGGTGCACGAATTGTGAATCATACTTTTCACAACTCGTACCACTGACCAGCAAGTGCACTGGGTCGTCCAAGTAATAGTTTTCACTTGACACCTTCATGCCACAAGCACATGGTTAGGGACAGCTTGGTTTAGCCGCTTAGACCAGGATTTTATTCCTTTAGAACCTCCTATCCACTGATGCTCAAAGCCTTGGGATTATAGAGAAAACGAAAAACAGAGAAAGTAAGAACAAGGAACGAGTTCACCTTAGTGATGATGGCATTTCCTTCTTGAGGCACCAATGATGTTCTTGAGCCTCTTTTATGTCTCTTCCTTGCCTTTGTGGCTTGATTCCTAGTGATTTTTGGTATTTCTATCCTCAGTTGCTTCCAATAATCCCCTGAGGTATCTCTTGATTTACAGCCACATGTTCTACCACTGAGCTATAGATCCTTCACATAATTGTTTTACCACACCAAACTTAGAATGTTGCTCGCCCTCGAGCAAAAGAAGAGGGAATAGATGAAGAAGAAGATGTGGAAAGAAAAAAACTAGGATTATGAGGAGGGAAGGTGGGGATCCTGTGGGGTCCACAGATCTTGAAATGATCCTGTGAGGTCCACAGATCTTGAGGTGTCAAGGCATTTACATCCCTGCACCAATTTGGGCATGCAAAATGCCCTTGCACACAACTATGGGCGTTCAGCGCCAGGTTGGTGCCCATTTTGGGCGTTCAACGCCCATTTACTAGCCATTTCTGGCGTTGAACGCCAGAACCATGCTTGTTCTGGGCGTTCAGCGCCAAGATGTTGCCCATTTTGGGCGTTCAGTGCCAGAACCATGCTCTGTTCTGGCGTTGAACGCTAGACAGGTGCTTCCTCCAGGGTGTGATTTTTCTTTTGCTGTTTTTGATTCCGTTTTCAATTTTTAATATTTATTTTGTGACTCCACATGATCATGAACCTAATAAAACATGAAAAACCATGAAAGTAAATAAAAATTGGGTTGCCTCCCAACAAGCGCTTCTTTGATGTCCTTAGCTGGACCTTGCTGAGATTTTAATCTAGCTTCAGCCTTGAGCATTCTTGCTAAATGTTGCCTTCTAGATAATGCTTGATTCTCTGTCCATTGACAATGAACTTCGTATCAGAATCAATATCTTGAAGCTCCACATAACCATATGGTGATACACTTGTAATCACGTATGGTCCCCTCCACCGGGATTTCANATGGGACCTTTCCCACCATCATACTCAAACACTTATATTCTGGTGGCAGTTGACTATGTATCAAAATGGGTTGAGGCTATTCCCACACCCACCAATGATACTAAAACAGTACTGAAGTTCCTCCAGAAACATATCTTTAGCAGGTTTGGTGTCCCTAGAGTGTTAATCAGTGATGGGGGCACTCACTTCTGCAATAAACAGCTTTACTCTGCCATGGTTCGGTATTGAATTCGCCACAAAGTGGCCACTCCATATCATCCACAGTGCCCATTTTGGGCGTTCAACGCTGGATTCTGCCCTATTTGGGCGTTCAACGCCAGATTCTTGCCCATTTCTGGCGTTGAACACCAATCCTGCTTTGTTTCTGGCATTGAACGCCAGTTTTAAATCTGAATTTTTAGAAATATATTTCGAAAAAATTGTTTTTAAAATAGAGAGAAAAGATATTTTTGATTTTTAAGAGGAAAGAGAAAAACAATAAGATAGCACAAGATTTAAAATTTTTAGATCTAATACTCCTTATTTTCGAAAATTTTGGAGGAGTTTTGAAAAGAATATAAAAGACTCTAACCCAATTACCAAGAACACAGATTAACGCTCTAGCCAAATGAGTTATGAATGTAACACTTATTTTGAAGAAGTATATATTTTTTTTTTTTTTGAAAAATCAATAAGAAAGCACCAAACTTAAAGTTTGGCACAGAATTTAATAGAAAAAAATTATTTTTGAAAAAGATTTTAAAAAAATATGATAGCCAATTACCATGAACATAAACACCACGTTCTAACTAATTGAGCTATAAATTTAAAGTGTTTTAACAAGGGATAAATGATAAAAGAATCTAAACCAAAAAAAGAAAAATTTTCCTAATCTAAGCAACAAAATAATCCATCAGTTGTTCAAACACGAACAATCCCCGGCAACGGCGCCAAAAACTTGGTGCACGAATTGTGAATCACACTTTTCACAACTCGTACCACTGACCAGCAAGTGCATTGGGTCGTCCAAGTAATACCTCACGTGAGTAAGGGTCGAATCCCATGGAGATTGTTGGTTTGAAGCAATCTATGGTTATCTTGTAAATCTTAGTCAGGAAGTCAATTATGTTTATCAGTTGAATTGCAAATAAAAAATAGAGCATGGATCAAAGGTTACTTGTTATGCAATGGAGAATATGTTGGAGTTTTGGAGATGCTTTGTCTTCTGAATCTCTGCTTTCCTCTGTCTTCTTGTTCACGCACGCACGTCCTCCTATGGCAAGCTGTGTGTTGGTGGATCACCATTGTCAATGGCTACCTTCCTTCCTTCCAGTGAAAACTACGCTCACGCACTCTGTCACAGCACGGCTAATCACCGGTTGGTTCTCGATCCGGTTGGAATAGGATTTACTATCCTTTTGCGTCTATCACTAACGCCCAGCCTTCAGGAGTTTGAAGCTCGTCACAGTCATTCAATCCTTGAATCCTACTCGGAATACCACAGACAAGGTTTAGACTTTCCGGATTCTCATGAATTCCGCCATCAGTTCTAGCTTATACCACGGAGATTCTGATTAAAGAATCTAAGAGATACTCATTCAATCGGATATAGAACGGAGGTGGTTGTCAGGCACATGTTCATGGTTTGAGGAAGGTGATAAATGTCACGGATCATCACCTTCATCACAGTTAAGCGCGAATGAACATCTTAGATAGGAACAAGCGTGTTTGAATAGAGAACAGAAATACTTGCATTAATTCATCGAGACACAGCAGAGCTCCTCACCCCCAACAATGGGGTTTAGAGACTCATGCCGTCAGAGAATACAAAGTTTAGATCTGAAATGTCATGAGATACCGAATAAGTCTCTAAAAGTTGTTTTAAATACTAAACTAGTAGCCTAGGGTTACAAAATATGAGTAGACTATGATGGATGATGCAGAGATCCACTTCTGGGGCCCACTTGGTGTGTGCTGGGCTGAGACTTAAGCAATTCACATGCAGAGGCCATTTGTGGAGTTGAACGCCAGTTTTTATGCCAGTTTGGGCGTTCAACTCCAGCTTTTGATCCTTTTCTGGCGCTGGACGCCAGAATTGGGCAGAGAACTGGCGTTGAACGCCAGTTTACGTCATTTATCCTTGTGCAAAGTATGAACTATTATATATTGCTGGAAAGCCCTGGATGTCTACTTTCCAACGCAATTAGAAGCATGCCATTTCGAGTTCTGTAGCTCCAGAAAATCCACTTTGAGTGCAGGGAGGTCAGAATCCAACAACATCAGCAGTCCTTTTTCAGCCTGAATCAGATTTTTGCTCAGTTCCTTCAATTTCAGCCAGAAAAATACCTGAAATTACAGAAAGACACACAACTCATAGTAAAGTCCAGAAATATGAATTTTTTCTAAAAACTAATAAAAATAGACTAAAAACTAACTAAAACATACTCAAAACTATATGAAATTATCCCCAAAAAGCGTATAAAATATCCGCTCATCAATGGGTTAAAAAGGGATGGCCGAATGTAGATTTAAAAGGGAGGGAGGGAATGGGTTCGAATTTTTAGAAAAAGATATTATTGAAAGATATGATTGATAAAAGATAAACATGATATGAAAAAGATAAGATTTTTTTCAAAATTTAAAAGATATGAAAAAGATATGAGGAAGTTAAATATGAATTTTTGTTTATACATCTAAGAAATAAAAGATAATATGAATGAGTTAAAAAGATTTGAAAAGAAATTGAAAAGATGAATGAGTTTTGAAAAAGAATTGAAAAGAATTGAAAAAGAATTAAAAAGAATTTATAAGATTATGAATTTTTGGGAATGGAAATTAAAAAATGAATGTTTGTAATATTTGGATGCTGAAAATTTTGAATTAAAACATGAAAATTCGAAAAAATTGAATTGGAAACGAAATTACCTCTCCCCTTGCTGTTCTGGCATTAAACGCCCAGAATGATACCCATTCTAGCGTTTAACGCCCATCTGGTGGCCATTTTGGGCGTTTAACGCCCAACCAGGTACTCTGGCTGGCGTTAAATGCCAGAAATCCTTTTGTTACTGGGCTTTTTTCTGAACGCTCAGGATACTGCTATTTCTGGCATTTAAGGCCCAGAATGATACCTTTTACTAGCGTTTTGACGCTAGTGAGCTCTTTTTCTCTGTGATTCCTCTGCTTTATGTCCTGAACCTCCATTTTCCTTATTTATTCACTGAAATGTATTAACTAATATAAATAACAAAATTAAATAGACTTATATAATTGTTATAAACATCTAATTTTTTTATAATGGCTGGGTTGCCTCCCAGCAAGCGCTTCTTTACTGTCTTTAGCTGGACTTTACAAAGCTTTTAATTTAGTCTCAGTTTTGAGCATTCTTGCTCAACATTGCCTTCAAGATAATGTTTGATTCTCTGTCCATTAACAATGAACTTTTTGTCAGAATCAATATCTTGAAGCTCTACATAACCATATGGTGACACACTTGTAATCACATATGGTCCCCTCCACCGGGATTTCAATTTCCCAGGGAACAATCTGAGCCTAGAGTTAAACAGCAGGACCTTCTATCCTGGCTCAAAGACTCTAGATGACAGCCGTTTGTCATACCATCTTTTTGCTTTCTCTTTATAAATTTTAGCATTTTCGAAAGCATTGAGTCTGAACTCCTCCATCTCATTCAACTGCAGTAATCTTTTCTCTCCAGCTACCTTAGCATCAAGGTTTAGGAACCTGGTTGCCCAGTAGGCCTTGTGTTCCAGTTCCACTGGCAGATGACAGGCTTTTCCAGACACAAGCTGGTATAGAGAGGTCCCTATAGGAGTCTTAAATGCTGTTCTGTATGCCCACAGAGCATCATCCAGACTTCCTGCCCAATCCCTTCTACGGGTACTTATAGTCCATTTCAGGATTCATTTTAGTTCTCTATTTGAGACTTCAGCCTGCCCATTTATCTGTGGATGATATGGAGTTGCCACTTTATGGTTAATTTCATATCGGACCAGAGCAGAGTCAAGCTGTTTATTGCAGAAATGAGTGCCTCCATCACCGATCAGTATCCTAGGGACACCGAACCTGCTGAAGATATGCTTCTGGAGGAACTTTATTACTATTTTAGTATCATTAGTGGGTGTTGCAATTACCTCTACCCATTTAGATACATAGTCTACTACCACCAGGATATAAGTGTTTGAGTAAGATGGTGGGAAAGGCCCCATGAAGTCAATACCCCATACATCAAATAACTCAATCTCTAAGATCCCTTGCTGAGGCATGGCATAACCGTGAGGCAGATTACTAGCTCTCTGGCAACTGTCACAGCTACGTACAAACTCTCGGGAGTCTCTATAGAGAGTAGGCCAGTAGAAGCCGCATTGGAGGACCTTTGTGGCTATTCGCGCACCTCCGAAATGTCCTTCATATTGTGATTCATGGCAATGCCATAGGATATTCTGTGCCTTTTCTCTAGGCACACATCTACGGATTACTCCGTCTGCGCACCTCTTAAAGAGATATTGTTCATCTCACAAGTAGTACTTTGTATCAGAAATCAATTTTTTTGTTTGCTGCTTACTGTACTCTTTGGGTATGAATCTCACAGCTTTATAGTTTGCAATGTCTGTAAACCACGGTACTTCCTGAATGGCAAAGAGTTGCTCATCCGGGAAGGTTTCAGAGATCTCAGTAGGAAGGAGGGACACTCTTGCTACTGGTTCTATCCGGGATAGGTGATCAGCTATTTAGTTCTCTGTCCCTTTTCTGTCTCTTATTTCTATATCAAACTCTTGCAGAAGCAACACCCACCTTATGAGTCTGGGTTTTGAATCCTGCTTTGTAAGGAGATATTTTAGAGCAGCATGGTCAGTATACATAATCACTTTTGATCCCACTAAATAAGATCTGAACTTGTCAATGGCATAAACTACTGCAAGCAACTCCTTTTTTGTAGTTGTGTAATTCTTCTGTGCATCATTCAAAATATGGCTAGTATAGTAAATGACGTGCAAAAGCTTGTTATGCCTCTGTCCCAATACTGCACCAATGGTATGGTCACTGGCATCACACATTAGTTCGAATGGTAATGTCCAGTCTGGTGCAAAAATGACTGGTGCTGTGACCAGCTTAGCTTTTAGAGTTTCAAATGCCTGCAGACACTCTGTGTCAAAGACAAATAGCGTGTCAGCAGCTAGCAGATTACTCAGAGGTTTTGCAATTTTTGAAAAATCCTTTATGAACCTCCTATAGAATCCTGCATGCCCCAGAAAGCTTCTGATTGCCTTAACATTTGCAAGTGGAGGTAATTTTTCAATTATCTCTACCTTAGCTTGATCCACCTCTATTCCCTTGTTCAAAATTTTGTGTCCAAGGACAATTCCTTCAGTCACCATAAAGGGACATTTCTCCCAGTTTAAAACCAGATTAGTCTCTTGGCACCTTTTTAGAACAAGTGCTAGATGGTCAAGACAGGAGCTGAATGAGTCTCAAAATTCTGAGAAGTTATCCATGAAGACTTCCAGAAATTTTTCTACCATATCAGAGAAGATAGAGAGCATGCACCTCTGAAAGATTGCAGGTGCATTACACAGACCAAATGGCATCTTTCTGTAGGCAAATACTCCAGATGGACATGTGAATGCCGTTTTCTCTTGGTCCTGAGGATCTACTACAATTTGGTTGTAACCTGAATAGTAGTATTCATGGCCTGCTAGCCTCTCTAGCATCTGGTCTATAAATGGTAAAGGAAAATGATCCTTTCTGGTGGCTGTATTGAGCCTTCTGTAGTCAATACACATACGCCACCCTGTAACTGTTCTTGTAGGAACCAGTTCATTCTTTTCATTATGAACCACTGTCATGCCTCCCTTCTTGGGGACAACTTGGACAGGACTCACCCAGGGGCTATCAGAAATAGGATAAA
>NC_029793.2:79444970-79472313 GCF_000816755.2 Arachis ipaensis | reverse complement strand
TGTTTTCTCTTGGTCCTGAGGATCTACTACAATTTGGTTGTAACCTGAATAGTAGTATTCATGGCCTGCTAGTCTCTCTAGCATCTGGTCTATAAATGGTAAAGGAAAATGATCCTTTCTGGTGGCTGTATTGAGCCTTCTGAAGTCAATACACATACGCCACCCTGTAACTGTTCTTGTAGGAACCAGTTCATTCTTTTCATTATGAACCACTGTCATGCCTCCCTTCTTGGGGACAACTTGGACAGGACTCACCCAGGGGCTATCAGAAATAGGATAAATAATCCCAGCCTCTAGTAACTTAGTGACCTCTTTCTACACCACCTCCTTCATGGCTGGATTCAGCCGCCTCTGTGGTTGAACCACTGGCTTAGCATCATCCTCCAATAGGATCTTGTGTATGCATCTGGCTGGACTAATGCCCATAAGATCACTTATGGACCACCCAAGAGCTGTCTTATGTGTCCTTAGCACCTGAATTAGTGCTTTCTCTTCCTGTGGCTCTAAAGCAGAGCTTATGATCTCGGGAATAGTGTCATCTTCTCCCAGAAATGCATATTTCAGGGATGGTGGTAGTAGTTTGAGCTCGGGTTTAGGAGGCTTTTCCTCTTCCTGAGGAGTTTTCAGAGGTTCTTCTATTTTCTCTAGTTCCTCCAGATCAGGCTGAACATCTTTAAAAATGTCCTCTAGCTCTAATTTGAGACTCTCAGTCATATTGACCTCTTCCACCAGGGAGTCAATAATATCAGCGCTCAGGCAGTCTTTTGATGTATATGGATGCTGCATAGCTTTGACAGCATTCAACTTAAACTCATCCTCATTGACTCTCATGGTTATCTCCCCTTTTTGGATATCAATGAGGGTTTGTCCAGTTGCTAGGAAAGGTCTTCCTAGAATGAGAGTTGCACTTTTGTGCTCCTCCATTTCCAGCACGACAAAGTCAGTAGGAAAGGCAAATGGCCCAACCTTGACAATCATGTCCTCAATTAGAGCCATCAGCAAGTTGGAGGCATATCCGGGTTGGTTTAACTTCATCAGTCAAACCAAGCTTTTTGATAGTGGATGCAGGTATTAGGTTGATACTTGCCCCAAGAACACATAAAGCTGTCTTGGTACAAGCATACTCTAATGTGCATGGTATCATAAAGCTTCCAGGATCTTTAAGCTTCTCTGGTAAGCTTTTCAAAATGACTGCACTGCATTCTTCAGTGAGAAAAACTTTTTCAGTTTCTCTCCAATCCTTCTTATGACTTAAGATCTCTTTCATGAACTTAGCATAAGAGAGTATTTGCTCAAGTGCCTCTGCAAATGGAATCTTTATTTCAAGAGTCTTGAGATAGTCTGCAAAGCGGGCAAATTATTTATCCTGTTCTGCTAGGCGGAGTTTCTGAGGATAAGGCATCTTGGCTTTATATTCTTCAACCTTAGTTGCTGCAGGTTTACTTCCTACAAAAGTGGTTGGAAAAACCTGCTTAAGGGGGTTGTATCAGCACTTGCAGGTGTCTGATCCCTTATTGGCATTTGAACGCCAGAATTGGCCATCCACTGGGCGTTTAACGCCAGTTTTTCACCATTTCCTAGCGTTTGAACGCCAGGATCATTCTTCTCTAGGCTCTTACTGTCCTCAGAGGGATTTGGGGCAGTGGCTTGGTCATCCTCTTTTAGTTGTTTCTTTCTTAGCTTTTTGCTGCCTTGAGTTGAGACATTCAATGTCTTCCCACTCCTTAATTGAACAACTTGGCACTCTTCTGTTATCTGTTTTGATAACTGTTGTCTTCTCTGATCCAATTGTGCTTCCATATTCTTGTTAGCATTTTTAGTATCTTGTAGCATCTCTTTAAATTCTGCTAACTGTTTTGTTATAAGAAGCAATTGCTGATTGAGTTCAACAACTTATTCTGGAGGACTAAGTTCAGTGGATACTGCTTTAGCCTCTTCTTTCATGGAGGACTCACTACTTAAATACAGATGTTGATTTCTAGCAACTGTATCAATGAGCTCTTGAGCCTCTTCAATTATCTTTCTCATATGTATAGATCCACCAGCTGAGTGTTCTAGAGACATCTGGGCCTTTTCTGTAAGCCCATAATAAAAGATGTCTAACTGTACCTATTCTGAAAACATTTTAGAGGGGCATTTCCTTAGCATCTCTCTATACCTCTCCCAGGCATTATAAAGAGATTTATCATCCTCTTATTTAAAGCCTTGGATGTCCAACCTTAGCTGTGTCATCCTTTTTGGAGGAAAATATTGATTCAGGAATTTATCTGATAAATGTTCCATGTTCTTATGCTTGCTTTGGGTTGTTGGTTTAACCTCTTAGCTTGATCTTTTATAGCAAATGGAAACAGTAATAATCTGTAGACATCCTGTTCTACTTTCTTATCACGTACTGTGTTAGTAATTTGTAAAAATTGTGCCAGAAACTTAGTAGGTTCTTCCTGTGGAAGACCGAAATACTGGCAATTTTGCTGCACCATGATAATGAGCTGAGGATTTAGCTCAAAAGTGCTGGCTCTGATGGGGGGGTATACAGATACTACTTCCATATGAAGCAGTAGTGGGGTTAGCATATGACCCCAGAGTCCTTCTGAACTGTTCATTTCCACTTAGGTCCATGTTGGAGAAAGGGAGATGATGTAAATTGTAAATAAAAATTTTATTCTTTTATTATTTTTTTTAATACTGAAATTAAAAGAAAAGAAAATAAAATAAAATAAATAAAAAATCGAATATAAGTTCAAAAATTAAAAGAAAATTGAAAACTAAAATAATTAATTAATTAAAAGATTTGAAAAAAAATGTGGGTGAGGATTTTCGAAAAATGAAGAGAGAGAAATTGGTTAGGAAGTTTTGAAAAAGATATGTCTTAAAATCAAAGATATTTTTATGGTAATAAATAAAAGAAAAGATTTGAAAAAGATATGATTTTAAAATTTTAAAGATTGAAACTTTCTTAACAAGGAAATACTAAACTTAAAATTTTTCAATCAAAATAATAAAATAGGACAAGTAATTCGAAAATTATAAAAAGGAAAAAGATTTTGAAAAATTTTATAAAAGATTTTTGAAAAATATAAAAAGAAAATTGAAAAAGAATTTATTTCGAAAAAGATAAAAAAAAATAAATTTTTAAAATTGAAATGTTAACTTGACTAACAAGAAACAACTAAATTTTAAAAATTTTGACTAAGTCAACCTGAGGAATTCGAAAATGATGAGTAAATAAAGGAAAAGATAATTTTTTTAATTTAATGAGGAAAGAGAAAAACAATAAAATGACACCAAACTTAGAATTTTAGATCAACACAAAGAAAACAAACAAGAAAACTTTGAATGTCAAGATGAACACCAAAATTTTTGGAAATTTTTAAGAAAATAAAAACACAAAGGAAACCAAACTTAAAAATTTTTATACTTTGGAAACTAATAATTCGAAAATGCACAAGAAAAACAAGAAAAGACATAAAACAAGAAAAATAAAGATCAAACAAGGAAAATAAACAAGAACAACTTGAAGATTACGAAAGAACAAAGAACATAGAACTCGAAAATATGAAGAACAAAAAGAACATACAATTCGAAAAATTTGAAGGAAAATAAAAACATGCAATTGACACCAAACTTAAAGCATGAAACTAAACTCAAACAGAAAACTCAAAGGAAAATTAAACATTAATAAAGAAAAATAAGATTTTTGAAAAGAAAATAAAAGACTCAAATTTAGTGACTCTAAACCAAAAAGATAAATTTTTCCTAATCTAATCAACAAAATAAACCGTCAGTTGTCCAAACTCGAACAATCCCGGCAACGGTGCCAAAAACTTGGTGCACGAAATTGTGATTACACTTTTCACAACTCCGCACAACTAACCAGCAAGTGCACTGGGTCATCCAAGTAATACCTTACGTGAGTAAGGGTCGATCCCACGGAGATTGTCGGCTTGAAGCAAGCTATGGTTATCTTGTAAATCTTAGTCAGGAGATTAATGATAAAAATGATTTTGTTTATGAAAAGTAAATAACACGAAATGAATGATACTTGTGATATAGTAATGAGGAACATGTTGAGGTTCTGGAGATGCTCTGTCGTCTGAATCTCTACTTTCCTACTGTCTTCTTCTCCAAACACGCATGGATTCCTTCAATGGCAAGCTGCATGTTGGTGGATCACCATTGTCAAGGGCTACCATCTGTCCTCTCGGATGAAAAATACGAGGTACGGTTTCTGCACGGCTAATCAACTGTCAGATCTCTCGTCTCGGATGAAAAATACCAGGTACAGCTACTGCACGGCTAATCATCTGTCGGTTCTTACTAGTGTCGGAATAGGATCTCTCTATCCTTTTACACACTGTCACTGCGCCCAGCATTCGTGAGTTTGAAGCTCGTCACAATCATCCCTTCTTAGATCCTACTCGGAATACCACAGACAAGGTTTAGACTTTTCGGATCCCAAGAATGCTGCCAATTGGTTCTAGCCTCTACCACGAAAGTTCTAATCTCACGGACTCGGTCCGTGGATCAGAGACCCAAGAGATACGCACTCAAGCTGTCGCCCAAGGACTACGTTGAGCTCAGATAAAACGGGAGTGGTTGTCAAGCACGCGTTCATAAATTTGAGAATGATGGTGAGTGTCACAGATCACCATATTCTTTATATTGAAGTACGAGTGAGTATCTTAGAACAGAATCAAGTGTGATTGAATAGAAAACAATAGTAATTGCATTAATCCATTGAGACACAGCAGAACTCCTCACCCCCACCTATGGGGTTTAGAGACTCATGCCGTAAGAGATACAATATGAAATGTAAAATGTCATCCGTTGCTAAATGAATCTCTAAAAGTAGTTTTTATACTAAACTAGTAACTTAGGTTTACAGAAAATGAGTAACTAGGTGCAGATAGTGTAGAAATATACTTCCGGGGCCCAGTTGGTGAGTGTTTAGGCTGAGCTTAGAAGCTTTCACGTGCATATGCCTCAATTTGGAGTTAAACGCCACCCTGGGTGCCAAAATAGGCATTTAACGCCAAGAAATGTGCCAGTTCTGGCGTTTTACGCCAGAAAAGGGTCTCTAGCTAGCATTTAACGCCAGTTTGGGCCATCAAATCTCGGGCAAAGTATGGACTATTATATATTTCTGGAAAGCCCAAGATATCTAATTTCCAACGCAATTGAGATCACGCCAATTGGGCTTCTGTAGCTCTAGAAAATCCACTTCGAGTGCAGGAGGGTCAGAATCCAACAACATCTGCAGTCCTTTCTCAGCCTCTGAATCAGATTTTTGCTTAGGTCCCTCAATTTCATCTAGAAAATACCTAAAATTATAGAAAAATACACAAACTCATAGTAAAGTTTAGAAATGTTTTTTTTCATAAAAACTAATAAAAATATAATAAAAAGTAACTAAAACATACTAAAAACTATATAAAAATAATGCCAAAAAGGGTATAAATTATCCGCTCATCAATTACCCAAGGCCCTAGAGTACAGAGCCAAATTGCCATACCCTCAGAAACTTCAGAGACCTCCTGACACTCCTCCCAGTTACACAGAGGTAAATCCAAGAGAAGAGTGTAAGACACTCATCATGACCAAGGAAGCTAAGCCTAAGGTGGTACACACTCTTGAGGAACTAAAGGAAGAAAAGCCTCAAGAAGAGGCTGGAAGCACACTATTACACGCACCTCTTGTGGGAAGAGTGCCTGAAGTGTCACATCTTCAGCAAGAGCGAAAGGAGACCAAGGATGAACAGTAGTCTCAGTTCTTGAAAATCTTTAAGAAGCTACACATCAATATTCCTTTTGCTGAGGTGCTAGAAAAGATGCCTCCCTATATGGCCTTCATGAAAAGCCTATTTTCTAAGAAGAAGGCCTTAAAGGGCGATGAAATTGTGATCTTGAGCAAGGAGTATAGTGCACTAGTCTAGAGAAATCTACCCAAGAAGATGCCTGATCTTGGAAGCTTTATGATTCCCATTACTATAGGGACTTTCACTTTTAAACGGCACTCTGTGACCTTGGTTCAAGCATCAATTTGATGGCTCTGTCAGTAATGAGAAAGCTGGCAATCCAAGAAGCACAGCCAACAAGGATCACCCTGCAATTGGCTGACAAGTCTTTGAGACAAGCACACGGGCTAGTAGAGAACGTACTAGTAAAGGTTAGAGAGCTCTTCCTCCCTGCAGACTTTGTGGTACATGACATGGGAGAGGATGCAAATGACTCCATCATCTTGGGAAAACCATTCCTAGCCACTAGAAGAGCCTGATAGATGTTGAGTGTAACGACCCAGCTTCCAGAACGTTATGATCGTACCGAAAGTAAGGCGTTACTAACCTGTTTTCCTTTATTAACTATTTACTATTGAGCCTTTAGTTCGATATCGCGATTTAGTTTTTAGAAAATTCCAGAAAAATTTTGTTTTTATTAATTAAAATCATATAGCAAACATCACCAAGTAATAATAATCACATAATTAATAATAATAATAAATATTATACAAAGAATTTAAATAAAACTCAGGTACAACTCCTATCCCTCTGTATAAAATAAAAACTAAAGTAACAAGGGAGAGGAAACTCTATGAAAACAACATGAAATACAAGTAAAGTCCTGCTAATTGCCCGCAGCTTCATACTGAGTCTTCGAACCTGTGTCACTGAAAGGGTGGAAGATTTTGGGGTGAGAACAAACCTCACGTTCTCAGTAGGGAATGGGAATGCCGTAAAAGTAATGATTAACGTGCAAATAATTAACTTTTCTTAATAAACCATCTTTGTCAAATCTTTTGAAATACTATTTAATCTTACTTTAGATAAATAATTACTTTCTTTAAATTTCTAAACCCAAAACAGATCTCAATCGCAAAACTTGTCATATTAAATATTTTTCAGCCACATAATTGATTCTCAGTCATAACAACAGTTATTAATCATCTCTATCCATTCTCAAACTACTAGCACAAGCAAGAAACTCAATTCAACACATAAACAAATCACAATAAGACAAACAACACAATCACAGAGAAGTAATCCAAGCAAACACAACCAAATGCAAGTGCACAAACAATATGATGCATGTCTGTCCTAAGCAGGCCATGAGCTCACGTGTCGATTTACACCCTGCAGCCCGACATTGCCTATAAACAAGTCCCAGATATGGTTTCTCTTTGTGTCCTTAGTGCATACGTGTCGGTGGTAAGAATACCACTCCTTCATGACTACTGACAGTTGGCATAAAGCTCGACCCCATAATATACGCACAAGGGGAAATAGTGATTCTCAATTCGTGGGCGTCCCTGAGATCAACACACGAACAAAACACAGATTCTCAGTTCGTGGGTTTCCTCGAGATCAATATACAACAACACAGAGATCCTCAGTTCGTGGGTTATACCCGAGATCAATACACAGTAAACAACGATCCTCAGTTCGTGGGTTAAACCCGAGATCAACGTACAACAGTTCATGGGTTATTCCCGTAATAAATTATTATCAATTCGTGGGTTTTCTAGCATTTAAAACAAATAATAATTTATAGGTTTTTCCGAGATTAATGATCATTCAGTTCGTGGGTACTTCCCAAATTTAACAAATTATCAATTCGTGGATTTTTTCTGTAGTTAAACAACTAACAGTTCATGGGATTTTCCCACCTTTTATCATTTTTTTATTATTCTTTCTAAATCTCAACATTCCGTATATCAATTCTCCATTCCCTTTTTCGCTTTGAATCCTTAACACATTTTCTTAAACCTTTCTTAACTTTCTCAAGCATTCATTCATAGAAATCTTAATAATCAATTTAGTTCATAATCTCTGCTTTGGCAATCTTGAGTCAAGCCAACTTTAAAACTATTTTTCAGTTTAGTTCTCTATCAAAAGACTCAAAAAAATCATTTATTTTAAATTCATTAAACACTTTTCAAAACATAACCTCTCATTAGAAGTAATCAAATAAAACTCTGTTCTAAGTTTACTAACTTCCCAAAGACTCAAAAATCATCTCTCTTTACTATTCAAATTCAAATATTATAAATTCATCAAACTTCTAAAAAGTAATCCTTTATTTCAAGCCCAAACCATAACCCTTTTCATATTAAATTGAATTCATGACATAATTCCTTTCTTAAATAATTCAAACTTGAAACATAAACCTTTTCTTGGTAATTCAAATTCAAAATAGTATAATTCTTCTTACCTAAATAAAACTCAAATAATATAATTTTCCAAGTTCAAATATTCTAAAATGACTTTTCAAATAAAACCTCAGATTTTTATAAAATTTCGACAGCACTTCCCCTAAAATTTGGACTTAGCCACCCTTACGGGTTCCCTCTTTCTCAACAAATTACTAGCCCTTTTATCAGCAGTTATCACAACAACAGAATCTAAATAATTGTTTCATTAGAAATCAATTTAAGACCAACATCCTAACATCAATTAAAATTAGAGTTTTCATAAACCATTCTTTAAAAGTAAACCAGTCCAGCTTCACGAATTTATAACTAATATTCCAAACAACAAATTTTTATATTCCTAGTTATTTTTAAAGTTCTTTAGTTATTAGCAAAGTTACCATTTTATTCTAAAGATCATACTTCAAGAAAATAGTTCAGTAATCAACCTTCAATCCTTTAACCGTCCTCAAAATCAACTCTAGTTAACCTTAAATCAACAATAACAACCAACTTAACATAATCAAACCGGAATTTCTAGCAATTCTAAAATAATCAGAAAACCAATAACAATCGCAGCCTTAAACCAAATTAAGTCTCAACAGTTAATTACTCACGACAATGAAGTCAGTCAATAACTCAGAGTAATCACCACAACTAACTTTTCTCAAATACATTTCATTCAATAATTACCTCATCATATTTCAATTTAATAAGTAACATTAAATAAATCACCATTCACAGCCAAATTTCAACCAATTCCATTCCATAGCCATTCCAATATATTAAAATTCTAATTCAATAACAAACAATTCAAAACAATTCGTTCAAGATCATAATCTCAGCTAATTCATTACAAAAATCAATAATTCAAAATACAATTCACAATCGCATCTAATTTCACTTATAATTTAGAGTCATCACAACAGCATCCAGTTCTAATTCATAATTCAGAATAATCACAACAGTATCCAATACAACTCCGTTAGTAGTTTCCAGCACCCATTCAGCTTTCTTGGTGGCAACTACGATGATTCTGGAAAGCTCTGGTGATGATGAAAGGCCTCAGCATCAGCCAAACAGTGACAATAACGGTTCAGAATGGATCCAGAGCAACAGCGACAGCAGCGGCAGTGGCGTTCTTGTCAGATTCCAAAAATTAGAAGTAGAGGCAGAGTAGAGCAACAACAGCAGCAGCAATCTTGAACCCAAAAAATAGCAGCGGCAAGCCAACAGTAGCTCGGGTGGTGGTTCAATAGGTCAACAGCAGCTCAAGGGTGGTTGTGGCAGTGGTGGCAGCATCAACGGTGGGATTGGAAGCAGCAACGATGACTGGGTGAACAACAGTGACGAGAACTCTTCCTCGCGTTCTACTCGACGGTGGCTCCAAGGCAGACCAGCGGCGACGGCGACGACAAGGATGAACGGCGATGAAGCCGGCTGGCTCCTGTGACGGTGACAGGTCAGGATGAGGACAACGATGGCGACGGCAGCTTTCCTCGATGGCAAGCTCGCAGCTGACACGACGCCACTCTCCTCTATTTCTCTCTTCCTTCTCGACGTGGGTGGATGGCACGACGGCGAGCAAGACGTGGCTGGGTGTTACGGAGTGCGGTGGCGGCGTGGCTCCTCCCTCTTCTTCGATTCTAAACTTTCTCTTGTCCCTCTGCATTTGTGCATTTCTTTCTCAATTCTGTGTTTGTTGTGTTTAGGAAGAAAGGGGGGTATGGTGCGACTGAGTGGTGGTGAGGGAGGGGGAAAATTAGGATTAGGGTTCCTTAATTTAGGAATTAGGGTTTCTTATTCAATTTGGGAATTAGGGTTAGCAATTAGGGATTTTATAATGGAATATGAATAGATATGAATATATATTTTGATAAAATTGGAGGGTAGAGTAATTTTAAAATCAAATATACTTTATTAAAAATATTTAGGAACATTATATGGTGACAGCTTGGACAGCAAAGGCGGCATCAACCCAGCAGAACAGCGACAGAATGACGGCGCAATACAGAGGTTTGCGTTCCTCTCTCGGGCTCCCTCTCTCTCTGCGGGTTCTTCTCAGGCGGCAGCGGTGGCTTCCATCGATGGTATCTAGGCTCAACGGCGATGGCGTGGCTATGCTTCCTGCGATGAGCAAGCTCTCTCTTCTGCACCCTTCATGCTTGACGGCGATGACTACGGCTCCCTTCGAAGCAGCGGCGACGGCGGCCTCGTGGCAGCAAAGCGCGACGACAATGAAGCTTCATCTCCCTCCTCCGCGTCACTCTTCTCTCCTGGCGACGGCACTCCTCGCCGGCACCGCAAACGGCGACAAGGACGGCGGCAGTTGCAACGGCGTCTCCTCGAGCGACAAATCGGCGGCATGAGTTCTGGCGGGAGTGGCTGCGACAAGGACGGTGCAGTGGCAGCGGGCTGAACGGAGGCAGTGCGATGGTCACTGCGGCGGCGGGGCAGCAGCTCTTCCCTCTCTCTTTTCTCTGCTCATCGTGCTCTTTCTCTCTGCGTTTCTTTTTTCTTTTTGTGTGTATGTGTGGTGTTTAGGAAGAAGGAGGATATGGTGCGGCTGAAGGGAGAAGAAAAGGTAGGTTAGGGTTTCTGATTAGGAACTTAGGGTTAGGGTTTCCAATTTGGTAATTAGGGTTAGAAATTAGGGATTTTATAAAGTAATATGGATAGATATGAATGGATATTTTGATAAAATTGAATAGTAGAGTAATTTTAGAATCAAATATACTCTATCAAAAATATTTAGGAACATTATTTATCAACATATTGCCAAGTTAAATCAATTATTTCTAATTTACATTATAAAATGAACATATTAATCACATTTTTATAAAATATAGTTGAAACTCAAATTAATTATTCAAATTAAATGATATAACTTTTCATTATTTTTCTATCACCAAAACTTTAATTTTAATTTATAAAATAACTAATTATAATAAAAATTATACAAAAATATTAATTGACTTAAACTTAAAGTATTCATAAAATCAATTTAATCATGCTCGATATATTATTTTCTAAAAATAAAGAACTCAAATTAAACCATAATTTATTTATAATAGAATTAATTTAAATTAAATTATACAATTCTTATTTATTTTTCAATTACCAAAATTATAATTTCAATTATACCAAATATCCAATAAAGATTATATAAAAATTCTAATTAATTTAAACTCTAATTATGATGAAACTCCATTTAATTACCTTTAGTAAAATAATTTTTTTAAAATAAAATTATCAACAAATAAAATAAATCATAAATAACTAATTATTTGATTTTCAAAAACTAGGGTTGTTACATTGAGAGAGGCGAATTAATGCTGAGATTACATGAGGATTGGATGGTTTTCAAGGTTTTTAAACCTCCACATCCCCGTGACAAAGGAGGTACCTGAATACAAAATTCAGTATCTAAGCCCCCTCCCTTGATTGCAACCAATTCAATCCCCCCTAACACTAAATGTAAGTTTGGTGTTGGGTGTGCACTATCCACCAAGGAAGAAGGTCCTAAGAGGAAGATGCCTAGGGGCTAGAGAAACAAAAAGATCCCTACTGAAGGCTTCTCACCAAGGATGAGGGTGGTATTCACTGCAAGTCCAACCCTGTCTCATACTGTAAACGGGATCCTATCTTCTTAGCATGTGAAGTTGACCCATGAGAGCACAGGAGTAAAGCTCCCCATAAAGGGTGAGGATTTACGCCTCTATGACTATCTTCCTCCTTGGAGGAGTTGACTGTCAAGCTAGGACGGTAAAGAAGTACTTGTTGGGAGGCAACCCAACCATAAGTATTCTATAGTAATTTCTTCTTTTCTATTTTCTTTCAATTATTTTAGTTTAGTTTCATATTATTTTATTTTCTATTGTTTTCATAGTTTTCTTAGTTTTTCTAACGTTTGTGATCATGTGTAGCCATAAGAACAGAAACAGGAACGCTTAGGAGAGAAATAGAACACCCTGGAGGGTGCCCCCTACTAGCATTCAACGCCAGAAGGGAGAAGAGAGCATGGGCGTTCAATGCCCATAAGGGAAGCAATCCTGGCTGTTCCGAGGGTTATCTGAAACTGAAGGTCGATCTCGGATGAGATCTTCGGGTGTGATCGGAGCTGTGGGGTCCAACTTGCTGGATCTGGAAATGCTACTGATCCTTGGTCACCGGTGGGTGGTGGTGCCTACAACAGACTCCGATGCTTAAGTTAGCACGGGATTTAAGCAGGTTTTTTTGTGTAGAATCATAGAGTGAGTTATACCTGGGTGCTCCAGTGTATTTATAGTAGTGTAGAGTGACCTCCCCTAAGATAAGTTAGTTATCTTATCTTATCTTTTTGTGGGTGAGTCCACTTATCTTTGGCCAGCCGCCTTCAGGTGGGCTGTGATCTTCTGCTTTAGGCCTACTTAGGCCCTTATAACGATTTGGCCGAGCTCTTTGGGAAGAGGTCGGTCGTTCTTGTCTTCGTCCAAGTCGGATCGCCTAGCTCGACCCAGGGTATGAACAGTGCCCCTACTTGAGCTCGGACCTTTCCATAAGATCATGCTTTCTAAGCTTTGATCTCTTTGGGGAAGTCATGCTCAAGCATCTTGGTCCAATCTGTTCTTCTGTTTGCGAGTTGTCTTTGAATGCAAAGCGTTTTTTGCTTTCGCTCCTTTATTGCCGCGTCTGTTTCTTGAAGGGGTTACTTTCTTGGGAATATGCACGCACCTTTAATGCCTATTAATTGGACTTTCATTTTGTTTTTCCGTTTCTTTTCCCTCTTTAAACTTTTGTTTGAAAAAAGAAGAGGTTTTGCTCTTAGTTTCAGTTTTCTTCTCCTTTATGTTTTGTTTCGTCCTTCGATCTTGAATTTAGAGAAGTTTTTCTTTCTTCTGCAAAGAACACCCTCTTTTATTCGAGATCGTTGCTTCTTTATTTGTTTCTTTTGTCTCAATACTTGAAAAAAGGATTTCTCTTTTCTTGCCCCAAGCTGCCTACTTTTCCTTTTTGAAGCGCTCGTTGGTGTAGATTGCTCGTGTTTCTGTCGTGCATTCATCGCGCTCACTCCTTCTTCATCGCAGGTTGGTGCTCTTCTTTTTTCTATGTCTTAATAGTCATCTTTCTTTGTGCCTTACTGTTTGCATGCTTTTTCTTTTCGCACAAAGTTTTGATCTTGTTTTGGGGAACTGTAGGAGCTTAAGTTTCCGTCATTTTAGGGAACTGTAGGAGCTTAGGTTTTGGTTTATCACATTTCTGCATTCTGTGCTTGCTGCCTCCAAAGGGTGCCCCTGGACTTTTGGTGCTGATTCAATTCCTTCTTTGTGAATCCTGGGGTGCCCTTTTGCTGCCATACCTGCTGTTTGTTGCTTGTTTGCTTTTGTCCGAGTTGTTTGGTAGTGACCCCCTTTTTGTTTTCCTTTGCTGTAGGTGTAGTTTGCTATATGTCTTCTCGTAAGAACATTGTCGAGATGTCTACAAAGGACCCTGCTGGTATGGCCGATAGTTTAGACTTTATAGAGTTGATGTGTGTCATTGTGGCCGACCCTGAGTATTGTGAGAAGTGATGAGCGGATAATTTATACGCTTTTTGGCATTGTTTTTACATATTTTCAGTATGATTTAGTTAGTTTTTAGTATATTTTATTGGTTTTTAATTAAAAATCACATTTCTAGACTTTACTATGAGTTTGTGTATTTTTCTGTGATTTCAGGTATTTTCTGGCTGAAATTGAGGGACCTGAGCAAAAATCAGATTCAGAGGTTGAAGAAGGACTGCAGATGCTGTTGGATTCTGACCTACCTGAACTCAAAGTGGATTTTCTGGAGCTACAAAACTCCAAATAGCGCGCTTCCAATTGTGTTGGAAAGTAGACATCCAGGTCTTTCCAGCAATATATAATAGTCCATACTTTGCCCGAGTTTAGATGACACAAACTGGCGTTGAACGCCAGTTTCATGTTGCAGTCTGGCGTTCAGCGCCAGAAACAAGTTGCAAAGTGGAGTTCAACGCCAGAAACACGTTACAAACTGGCGTTCAACTCCAAGAATGACCTCTCCACGTGTAAACTTCAAGCTCAGCCCAAGCACACACCAAGTGGGCCCCGGAAGTGGATTTCTGCATCATTTACTCATTTCTGTAAAACCTAGTAACTAGTTTAGTATAAATAGGACTTTTTACTATCTTTGTAGATGATCTTTGATTAGTTTTATGCTATCTTAGACCTTTATGGGGGCTGGCCATTCAGCCATGCCTAGACCATTATCACTTATGTATTTTCAAACGGTAGAGTTTCTACACTCCATAGATTAAGGTGTGGAGCTCTGCTGTTCCTCATGAATTAATACAAAGTACTACTATTTTTCTATTCGATTCAAGCTTATTCCTATTCTAAGATATCCATTCGCACCCAAGAACATGATTAATGTGATGATTATGTGACACTCATCATCATTCTCACCTATGAACGCGTGCCTGACAAACACTTCCGTTCTACATGCAAACAAGCTAGAACGAGTATCTCTTGGATATCTAGTACAGAGGACCGAGTCCGAGATATTAGAATCTTCGTGGTATAAGTTAGAACCCATGGATGGCCATTCTTGAGATCCGGAAAGTCTAAACCTTGTCTGTGGTATTCCGAGTAGGATCTGGGAAGGGATGGCTGTGACGAACTTCAAACTCGCGAGTACTGGGCGTAGTGACAGACGCAAAAGGAGGGTGAATCCTATTCCAGTATGATCGAGAACCTCCAGATGATTAGCCATGCAGTGATAGCGCATCGGACCATTTTCACAGAGAGGATGGGAAGTATCCATTGACAACGGTGATGCCCTACATAAAGCTTGCCATGGAAAGGAGTAGGATTGATTGGATGAAGACAGCAGGAAAGCAGAGGTTCAGAGGAACGAAAGCATCTCTATACGCTTATCTGAAATTCTCACCAATGAATTACATAAGTACCAATATCCTATTTTATATTTTATTTATCTTTTACTTATCAATTCATAAAATCAGTTGAATCTGCCCAATTGAGATTTACAAGGTGACCATAGCTTGCTTCATACCGACAATCTCCGTGGGATCGACCCTTACTCACGTAAGGTTTATTACTTGGACGACCCAGTGCACTTGCTGGTTAGTTGTACGAAGTTGTGAAACAAAATTAAGAATATGAACGTGCGTATGAAGTTTTTAGCGCCGTTACCAAGGAAGTAAAGATCACGATTTCGCACACCAAGTTTTTGGCGCCGTTGCCGGGGATTGTTCGAGTTTGAACAACTGACGGTTCATCTTGTTGCTCAGATTAGGTAATTTTATTTTAATTTTAAGATTTTTATTTCTTATTTTTGAAAAATACAAAAATTTTTTCTTCTTTTTCGTTTTTCCTAATTAAATTTTGAAAATCCAAAAAAAAATTTATAAAATCACAAAACCAAAAATAATTTTTGTGTTTCTTGTTTGAGTCTAGAGTCAAGATTTATGTTTGGTGTCAAATGCATCTTTTTAATTTTCTAAAAATTATTTTCGAAAATTTCATGCATTACATTCTTCATGATCTTCAAGTTGTTCTTGGCCAGTCTTCTTGTTTGATCTTCATATTTTCTTGTTTTGTGTCTTTTCTTGTTTTTCATATGCATTTTCAATTTGTTAATGTCTAAAGAATAAAAATTTTTAAGTTTGGTGTCTGGCATGTTTTCTTTTCTTGAAAAGTTTTTAAAAATAAGTTCTTGGTGTTCATCTTGACATTCAAAGTGTTCTTGGTGTTCATCTTGACATTCATAGTGTTCTTGCATGCATCACATGTTTTGATCCAAAATTTTCATGCATTGAGTCAATTTTGTATTTTTCTCTTTCATCATTAAAAATTCAAAAATCAAAAAAATATCTTTCCCTTTTTCACTCATAAATTTTCGAAAATTTGAGTTGACTTTTTCAAAACTTTTTAAAATTTAGTTGTTTCTTATGAGTAAAATCAAATTTTCAATTTGAAAATCCTATCTTTTTCAAAAATTAAATCTTTTTCATTTTTTCTTATTTATTTTCGAAAATTATAAAAATATTTTTCAAAAATCTTTTTCTTAATTCTATCTCATAATTTTCGAAAATATTACTAACAATTAATGTGATTGATTCAAAAATGTAAAGTTTGTTACTTGCTTAATAAGAAAGGTTCAATCTTTAAATTTTAAAATCAAATCTTTTTGTTTCTTGTTAGTCAAGTAATCAACTTTAATTTTCAAAATCAAATCTTTTTAAATTTCTTTTTCAAACCTTTTTCAAAATAATTTTCAATCATATCTTTTTCAATTTCAATAATATCTTTTTTGAAATTAAATTTAAAATCTTTTCTAACTTCTTTTCTAACTTCCTATCTTTTCAAAATTTGACTTTCAAATCTTTTTCAATCAATCTTATCTTTTTGTTTCAATCACATCTTTTTCAAATTTCAATCTTATCTTTCCAAAATTTGATTTTCAAAATCTCTTAACCACTTAACTTTTTATTTGATTCTTATCTTTTTTAAAACTGCCCAACTAACTTTCTACCTTTAATTTTCTAAAATCCCTCCCTCTTTTTTTCAAAATTCCTTTTTAATTAACTAATTGTTTTAAATTTTAATTTTTAATTTAATTTCAAACTTTAATTTTCGAAATTTAACTTTAAATTTAATCTTTATTTTAATTAATTTTCGAAATTCTCTCACCTCTCATCTCCTTCTATTTATTTATTCATCTACTAACACTTCTCTTCCACCCAAAAATTCGAACCCCATCCTCCTCTCTGTGTTCGAGATTTTCCTCTTCTCTTCTTTACATTACATTCTTCTCTTCTTCTACTCACATAAAGGAATCTCTATACTGTGACATAGAGGATTCCATATTTTCTGCTTTCTTCTTCTTTTTCATATGAGCAGGAACAAGGATAAGAACATTCTTATTGAAGCTGATCCTGAACTTGAAAGGACTCTGAAGAGGAAGCTAAGGGAAGCTAAAGCACAACTCTCTAGAGAAAATCTGACAGAAATTTTCGAAAAAGAAGAAGATATGGCCGAAAATAATAATAATGCAAGGAAGATGCTTGGTGACTTTACTGCACCTAATTCCAATTTACATGGAAGA
Organism: Arachis ipaensis; assembly: GCF_000816755.2. Classification (NCBI taxonomy): domain Eukaryota; kingdom Viridiplantae; phylum Streptophyta; class Magnoliopsida; order Fabales; family Fabaceae; genus Arachis; species Arachis ipaensis. The sequence continues at coordinate 79,455,027 of NC_029793.2, read as the reverse complement.
AGCATCTCAATCCCTGCCATTAGAGCAAACAATTTTGAGCTGAAACCTCAATTAGTTTCTCTGATGCAACAGAACTGTAAGTTTCATGGACTTCCATCCGAAGATCCTTTTCAGTTCTTAACTGAATTCTTGCAGATCTGTGATACTGTTAAGACCAATGGGGTTGATCCCGAGGTCTACAGGCTTATGCTTTTCCCGTTTGCTGTAAGAGACAGAGCTAGAGTATGGTTGGACTCTCAACCTAAAGACAGCCTGAACTCTTGGGATAAGCTGGTCACGGCTTTCTTAGCCAAGTTCTTTCCTCCTCAAAAGCTTAGCAAGCTTAGAGTGGATGTTCAAACCTTCAGACAGAAAGAAGGAGAATCCCTCTATGAAGCTTGGGAGAGATACAAGGAACTGACCAAAAAGTGTCCTTCTGACATGCTTTCAGAATGGACCATCCTGGATATATTCTATGATGGTCTGTCTGAGTTATCAAAGATGTCACTGGACCATTCTGCAGGTGGATCCATCCACCTAAAGAAAACGCCTGCAGAAGCTCAAGAACTCATTTTCATGGTTCCAAATAACCAGTTCATGTACACTTCTGAAAGGAATCCTGTGAATAATGGGACGCCTATGAGGAAGGGAGTTCTTGAAATTGATACTCTGAATGCCATATTGGCTCAGAATAAAATATTGACTCAGCAAGTCAATATGATCTCTCAGAGTCTGAATGGATTGAAGGAATCATCCAACAGTAATAAAGAGGCATCTTCTGAAGAAGAAGCTTATGATCCTGAGAACCCTGCAATAGCAGAGGTGAATTACATGGGTGAACCTTATGGAAACACCTATAACCCCTCATGGAGAAATCATCCAAATTTCTCATGGAAGGATCAACAAAAGCCTCAACAAGGCTTTAATAATGGTGGAAGAAATAGGTTTAACAATAGTAAACCTTTTCCATCATCCACTCAGCAACAGACAGAGAATTCTGAGCAGAATCCATCTAGCTTAGCAAATTTAGTCTCTGATCTATCTAAGGCCACTGTGAGTTTCATGAATGAAACAAGGTCTTCCATTAGAAATTTAGAAGCACAAGTGGGCCAGCTGAGTAAAGGAATCACTGAAATCCCTCTAGTACTCTCCCAAGCAATACAGAAGAGAATCCAAAGAGAGAGTGCAAGGCCATTGATATAACAATCATGGCCGAACCTACAAGGGAGGAAGAGGACGTGAATCCCAGTGAGGAAGACCTCCTGGGACGTCCAGTGATCAACAAGGAGTTTCTCTTTGAGGAACCAAAGGACTCTAAGGCCCATCTAGAGACCATAGAGATTCCAATGAACCTCCTTATGCCCTTCATGAGCTCTGATGAGTAGTCTTCTTCTAAAGAGAATGAGGATGTTACTGAAGAGCAAGTTGCCAAGTACCTTGGTGCAATCATGAAGCTAAATACCAAATTATTTGGTAATGAGACTTGGGAAGATGAACCTCCCTTGCTCATCAATGAACTGAGTGATCTGGATCAACTGACATTACCTCAGAAGAAACAAGATCCTGGAAAGTTCTTCATACCTTGTACCATAGGCACCATGACCTTTGAGAAGGCTCTACGTGACCTTGGGTCAGGGATAAACCTCATGCCACTCTCTATAATGGAGAAATTGGGAATCCTTGAGGTACATGCTGCCAATTTCTCATTAAAGATGGCAGACAAATCTATGAAAATGGCTTATGGACTAGTAGAGGATGTGTTAGTAAAGGTTGAAGGCCTTTACATCCCTGCTGATTTTATAATCCTAGACACTGGGAAGGATGAGGATGAATCCATCATCCTTGGAAGACCCTTCCTAGCCACAGCAAGAGCTGTGATTGATGTAGACAGAGGAGAATTGATCCTTCAACTGAATGAGGACAACCTTGTGTTTAAAACTCAAGAATCTCCTTTTGTAATAATGGAGAGGAAGCATAGAAAGCTTCTCTCAGTACAGAGTCAACTAAAGCCCCCACAGTCAAACTCTAAGTTTGGTGTTGGGAGGCCTCAGCCAAACTCTAAGTTTGGTGTTGAATGTTGAACGCCAGAAACAAGCAACATCCTGGCGTTCAAACGCCAGGAATGCACCCTGAGAAGAGCTGGCGCTGAACGCCAGAAACAAGCATAGAACTGGCGTTCAACGCCAGAAACATGCTGCATCTGGGCGTTGAACGCCCAGAACAAGCATCAATTCAGCGTTTAAACGCCAGAATTGCATGCAAAGGCGTTTTACATGCCTAATTGGTGCAGGGATGCAAATCCTTGACATCTCAGGATCTGTGGACCCCACAGGATCATCTCAGCATCTGTGGACCCCACAGGATCCCCACCTACCTCCACTCATATTCTTCCCTCTTTTCAACATTCATCATCTCTTCCCAATAAACACCCTTCCCCAAAATCCTTCACCAATCACCTCAAACTCTCTTCCCTATTACCCCTTCACCACTCACATCCATCCACTCTTCCCCATAAACCCCATCTACCTTCAAAATTCAAAATCACTTTCCCACCCAAACCCCTCCCTCTCCTCCATATTTTCTCTTCTTCCTCTTCTTTTCTTTCTTCTCTTGCTTGAGGGCGAGCAATATTCTAAGTTTGGTGTGGTAAAAGTATAAGCTTTTTTGTTTTTTCATTACCATTGATGGCACCTAAGACGCTTTTTTGTTTTTCCATTACCATTGATGGCACCTAAGACCGGAGAAATCTTTAGAAAAGGGAAAGGGAAGACAAAAGCTTCCACCTCCGAGTCATGGGAGATGGAAAGATTCATCTCCAAAACCCACAACTAAGGGTGGAACATCAAGGGCACTCCATCATCCTTCATGAAATTAGAGAAGATCAAAGAGCAATGAGGGATGAGCAACAAAGACAAGGAAGAGACATAGAAGAGCTCAAGGACATCATTGGTTCCTCAAGAAGGAAATGCCACCATCACTAAGGTGGACTCATTCCTTGTTCTTAAATTTTCTGTTTTTCATTTTCTTATGTTAAATGTTTATCTATGTTTGTGTCTTTATTACATGATCATTAGTATCTAAGTGTCTATGCCTTAAAGTAGTGAATATGAATCCATCACCTCTCTTAAATGAAAAATATTTTAATTACAAAAGAACAAGAAGTACATGGTTTCAAATTCATCCTTGAAACTAGTTTAATTATTTTGATGTGGTGACAATACTAGTAAAGTTGAGTCACAATCTGAAAAGGTTCACCTAGTTATGTGTCTGTGGCATTTATGTATCGGTGGTAATATTGGAAAACAAAGTGCTTAGGGCCACGGCCAAGACTCATAAAGTAGCTGTGTTCAAGAATCAACATACTGAACTAGGAGAATCAATAACACTATCTGAACTCTAAGTTCCTATAGATGCCAATCATTCTGAACTTCAACGGATAAAGTGAGATGCCAAAACTATTCAAGAGGCAAAAAGCTACAAGTCCCGCTCATCTGATTGGAGCTAAGTTTTATTGATATTTTGGAATTTATAGTATATTCTCTTCTTTTTATCCTATTTGATTTTCAGTTGCTTGGGGACAAGCAACAATTTAAGTTTGGTGTTGTGATGAGCGGATAATTTATACGCTTTTTGGCATTGTTTTTACATATTTTTAGTATGATTTAGTTAGTTTTTAGTATATTTTTATTAGTTTTTAATTAAAAATCACATTTCTGGACTTTACTATGAGTTTGTGTGTTTTTCTGTGATTTCAGGTATTTTCTGGCTGAAATTGAGGGACCTGAGCAAAAATCAAATTCAGAGGTTGAAAAAGGACTGCAGATGCTGTTGGATTCTGACCTCCCTGAACTCAAAGTGGATTTTCTGGAGCTACAGAACTCCAAATGGCGCGCTTCCAATTGCGTTGGAAAGTAGATATCCAGGGCTTTCCAGCAATATATAATAGTCCATACTTTGAACGAGTTTAAATGACGCAAACGGGTGTTGAACGCCAGTTCCATGTTGCAATCTGGCGTTTAGCGCCAGAAACAAGTTGCAAAGTGGAGTTCAACGCCAGAAACACGTTACAAACTGGCGTTCAACTCCAAGAATGACCTCTCCATGTGTAAACTTCAAGCTCAGCCCAAGCACACACCAAGTGGGCCCCGGAAATAGATTTCTGCATTATTTATTCATTTCTGTAAACCCTAGTAACTAGTTTAGTATAAATAGGACTTTTTACTATCTTTGTAGATGATCTTTGATTAGTTTTATGCTATCTTAGACCTTTATGGGGGCTGGCCATTCGGCCATGCCTGGACCATTATCACTTATGTATTTTCAAACGGTAGAGTTTCTACACTCCTTAGATTAAGGTGTGGAGTTCTGCTGTTCCTCATAAATTAATACAAAGTACTACTGTTTTTCTATTCGATTCAAGCTTATTCCTATTCTAAGATATCCATTCGCACCCAAGAACATGATGAATGTGATGATTATGTGACGCTCATCATCATTCTCACCTATGAACGCGTGCCTGAAAAACACTTTTGTTCTACATGCAAACAAGCTAGAACGAGTATCTCTTGGATATCTAATACAGAGGACCGAGTCCGAGATATTAGAATCTTCGTGGTATAAGTTAGAACCCATGGATGGCCATTCTTGAGATCCGAAAAGTCTAAACCTTGTCTATGGTATTCCGAGTAGGATCTGGGAAGGGATGGCTGTGACGAACTTCAAACTCGCGAGTACTGGGCATAGTGACAGACGCAAAAGGAGGGTGAATCCTATTCCAGTATAATCGAGAACCTCCAGATGATTAGCCATGTAGTGATAGCGCATTGGACCATTTTCATAGAGAGGATGGGAAGTAGCCATTGACAACGGTGATGCCCTACACAAAGCTTGCCATGGAAAGGAGTAGGATTGATTGGATGAAGACAGCAGGAAAGCAGAGGTTCAGAGGAACGAAAGCATCTCTATACGCTTATCTGAAATTCTCACCAATGAATTACATAAGTACCACTATCCTATTTTATATTTTATTTATCTTTTACTTATCAATTCATAAAATCAGTTGAATCCGCCCGACTGAGATTTACAAGGTGACCATAGCTTGCTTCATACCGACAATCTCCGTGGGATCGACCCTTACTCACGTAAGGTTTATTACTTGGACGACCTAGTGCACTTGCTGGTTAGTTGTACGAAGTTGTGAAACAAAATTAAGAATATGAATGTGTGTATGAAGTTTTTAGCGCTGTTACCAAGGAAGTAAAGATCAAGATTTTGCACACCAAGAAGCTTAGGCGATTTCATAGGATCTGTGAGCGTAGGGAGGACGAGAAGAATTATGAATTGGTGTCACCTGACCTTGAGGAGAGAGTTAGTTTCCCTCCCTTAGATCAGACAGAACGTCCTTTCTTTTACGCCTATGACTATTTCTTTAGCCAATTAGGTATTACCCTTCCTTTTATTGCCTTTGAAACCGAACTCTTGTGGAACTGTAATGTGGCCCCTTCTCAACTTCATCCAAACTCTTGGGCCTTTATAAAGATCTTTCAGTTACTGTGCCAAGAACTAGGTGTCCGACCTGCCGTGTCCCTTTTTCTTTACTTGTTTGTGCTAACCAAACCCGAGGTAGCTAAGAAGAAAGCTTCTTGGATCTCTTTTCGAGCTACCCAGGGGAAGAAAGTGTTCTCCATGTTTGATGAATCCTTTCGCGACTTTAAGAATTACTACTTCAAAGTCCGAGCTATTGAGGGTGCTCAGCCTTTCTTTTTGGGTGAGAACGAAGAGCCGACCTTTCCTTTGTGGTGGCAGAAAGACCATGTAGTCCTCAAGTATCCTTGGGAGAGTTTAGATAAGGTAGAACAGGCTTTTGTGGGTGTTTTAGAGGAGCATTGGGGGGAGCCTCCTCATTTGGATACGAAAAGATTTTTAGGAGATCCTTCCCTCCTTCGTGCTGAGCTAGGTAGCATCCGACCTCTTCCTTTACAGATGGTTTTCTTCTACTGTTTGTGAATTTATCCTCTTCCAACTGTGTAATTATTTTCCTGGCTTCTTTTCAGAGATGGTTAAATCTTCGGATTCTATGAAGTCCTTTCGGAAGGCCAAGAAGGTGATGGCGGCCCACAATCTGTCACAAAAGACATTGGGGAAAGGGTCTTCGGCACAGCTGCTTCTGAAGCAGCTGACGGTGGAATCTCAGGGTCCGAGGAAGATTATCCCGACCCTGAGAGTTCGGACAATTCTGTCTGACCCGTCTCAGATGACCTCTGGCGTTGCCTCCTCTCCTACTGCTGTTGGTCCCCCTCCCAAGCCACAAAAGATTGTTGGGACTTATGATTTGAATGATAAAAAGTTTGATGGTATAGCCTTTGCCACGGAGTTGATAGCTCCTTATGGAAAAGTTCTTTTGGATTATGTGTCAATCCTCCACCACTTTGATTTTATATCTAATAACAGCATTCGGATGGCCAATCTTGGTGCGGCCTTATCTCGGGTTGTACGGGAGTCCCCTGTCCATGCTACCAAGTCCTTTTTGGAGGATGCCAAGGCTGAATATGACAAGGTAAAAGGCCTGAAGGATGAATTGGATGCTAGTGTGCCCAATATGGAGATTGATGTAGAAAAGGAGAATGATCGAGCTACTATGGTGGAAGCAGCTGCTAATCTGGCTGAGGAGGCTGCTAAGAAGTATAAGGAGAGCTATACTCTGACCTATGGCGAGCTATTAGAGGCTAAGGAGAGTCTGCCCAAGATGATTATGCCGAGCTTCAGAGCCATATGGTGAGCAGTGTGATTGAGATGTATGAAAATCTAAAGGCCCAAGTCGGGGTTCTTGCTCCCGAGCTCGACCTCTCCTTATTCAGTATGAACAATGTGGTGGAGAATGGCAAGATCGTGCCTGCCCCAGATAATGAAGATGAAGGTTCTCCTCTTGTGCCACCACCTAAGGCTTCTGCAGCTTCAGCTTCTACGGCCCCTTCTGCCGAGGTGGTCCCTTCTGAGCCCGAACCTGATGTGGAAATTTTGAATGGGCCAGATGGAGTTGTTAGTGCTACTCCAATCTCAACCATCCCACCTCCTCCTCAAGATGCTGATACTGGGGCAAACTTGGATCCCCTATGATATTTTTGATTATGTGTTGATGTAGTCCAATCTGTGGACTTTGAACTTTGTTGGTTTTTGTAAGTTTTGTGGATGATTTCCTGACACTTTATTGCTTCTTAGCAACTTTTTATTTTAAAACAAACAATTTAAACTCTTGGGCTGCCATTTGTGCAGCCTTCGAGTCTTTAATGTTTTAATTTGAACGATGCGTTGGCTGATATATTAACTCTGCTTGTGATGATATGCTTTTTTCAACCTTTGTTTGGAGGGGATTGCCCTTCAACCTTTATATAGGCGCTTTGGGTTTCCTTGGTTTGATACCCCTTGAGGTGGGGTTTGCCTTGGTTTCCCTTGGATTGAGGTATTTCCTTTGATGCAGCATCCGTGTTCTTATGCGGCATTCTTTCTTCCAAACTGGAGTCATGATCATTGTCAGGATTGTCTGCTATGATGGTGGGATGACTTCCAGGTTTTCCGGCAACGGTGCCAATGTTCCGAGGGTTACTTGAAACTGAAGGTCGATCTCGGATGAGATCTTCGGGTGTGATCGGAGCTGTGGGGTCCGACTTGCTGGATCTTGAGATGCTACTGATCCTTGGTCACCGGTGGGTGGTGGTACCTGGAAGAGACTCCGATACTTAAGTTAGCACGGGCTTTAGGTAGGTTTTTTGTGTAGAATCAGATAGTGATTTATACCTGGGCGCTCTAATATATTTATAGTAGTGTGGAGTGACCTCCCCTGAGATAAGTTAATTATCTTATCTTATCTTTTTGTGGGTGAGTCCACTTATCTTTTGCCAGCCGCCTTCAGGTGGGATGTGATCTTCTGCTTTGGGCCTGCTTAGGCCCTTATAGCGATTTGGCTGAGCTCTTTGGGAAGAGGTCGGTGGTGACCCAACCTTATAAGATGTCGGTCGTTCTTGTCGTCGTCCAACCCGGATCGCTTAGCTCGACCTAGGGTATGAACACTAGCGTTTAAACGCCAATAAGGGACCAAGTTTTCTTTGCTTGGGGACAAGCAAACTTTTTAAGTTTGGTGTTGCAGAGTGAGCTTTAGATCTATATTATCATCAATGGCACCAAAGGAAGGTGAATCATCTTCACAGAAAAGAAAATTTTTGTTTCTTAGTATTTCATTCTATTTCCTATTTTCCTCTCTAGGCTTACATGATCATTCTTAGGATTTTGCTTTAGTAGTTTATTTTTAAATTTTTTATGGTTAGATGATGTCTCATGTATTGCCACTAAGCTTAAATGAAAATTTTTAAGAAGTAGTAAGATGCACATGGTCTTGAGTAATATCATAAGTTATTCCAATTACTTTGATATGATTGTCTTATCTTTATTTTCTGAATGTATGAATTAACTGTGCATAATTGATATTAAAGTTAAGCATATTGACTCTTGAAGAACAGGGAATTTAGAGAAGTATTATTGATTCTCTGAAAAATAAAAAAGATTGATTCTTAAAGCAAAAGAAATAGTTAAAAAAAGAAGAAAAACCAAGAAAAGGGTCCAAGGCTTTGAGCATTAATGGTTAGGAGGGTCAAAATTGGCCTAAAAACCTCAAAATATTGATTCTTGGTTTTCTTTTTTCTTGTTTATAAGCAGGAACAGAGATAAAGAACCTCTTTTTAATCTTGATCCTGAACCTGAGAGGACCTTAAAGAAGCATTTGCAACAAGTTAAAGGACAACACTCCGAAGGAAATCTCACAAAGATTTTCGAACAAGAAGCTAAAAGCATGGCAGCCGAACCTAACAATGGAGGAGAGGCAAGAAAGGTTCTTTGCTTACTACACCATACCAATTTCGGATTTCTATGGAAGAAGTATCTCCATACCTGCCATTAGAGCAAATAACTTTGAGCTTAAGCCTCAGTTACACTAGAAGAAAGTACCGGAATAACGACTGATTTTAGCGACCGAAAAAATTGGTTGCTAATAGCGACCGATTTAGCGACCAATACAGAATTTCCAAGACCAAATCAATATTGGTCGCTAAATCGGTCGCTAAATTAGCTTTAACGACCGATTTTAGCGGCCAATAAGTTCGGTCACTAATAGCAACCGAATTAGCGACCGATAAGTTTTAAATACAACTAAAATAAAACCGGTCATTAAAATCGGTCGCTATTTTTTGATTTAGCGACTGATTTAGCAACCAAAACGGAAATAATGTCTTTGGAACCGTTGGTCACAAAACGGTCGCTATTTCTTATTTTAGTGACTGATTTTGCATCTGATAGTGAAATAGGGTGAATAACTGTTGAGTTGCTAGTTCAGTCGCTAAATTACTAGTCACTAAATCGATTGCTAATTGTTAATTTAGCGACCGATTTTAGTGACTAACATAATCAGTCCCTAATAGCCACTGAATTAGCAACCGACTAGTTTTATAAAACTAGAATATAAATGGTCGCTAAAATTGGTCGCTATTTTTTAATTTAGCGACCGAATTAACAACCAAAACAAAAAAATGTTCTTAAAACTTTTGGTCACTATTTTTTAATTTAGCGACCGATTTTACAACTAATCTATAAATAAATAAAATAACATAATTGATTGCTATTTCAGTTGCTAAAGTTGTGGTCACTAAATCAGTTACTATTTTTTAGAGCAAAAACGGTCACTAAGTTAAAAAAAAGATAATTAGCGTTACTAACCCTAACTCACCCAACCATTCCCATCTTCTCACTAACGCTAACAAATCAGTCTCTGAGCGCCGTTGTGGTCTTCGTCGCCGACGTCTTCTGCGCGTGTCTCGCCGGCGTCTCCTGAGGTCCCGTCGGCGTCGTCTTCTCTGGTCTCGGCGCCATCTCCTGAGGGCTCCTCACCGTCTTCTTCTGCATTCTCGGTGTCGTCGCCTACATCGTTGAGATCTCAGCGTCGTCTTCGTCGTCTCCAAGCAGGTAGCCTCCTAATCGCCGATTCTAATCCATGTCTGGTTAGGGGTTTAGCGATGTGCTCCCACCAACGTTA
>NC_029793.2:79443695-79444736 GCF_000816755.2 Arachis ipaensis | reverse complement strand
GCGATGTTTTTGAAATTTTATTAATCTATTGTTTTGGTAAATTTTATATAGGGTTTGCAATGTTCCCTAATTTTAATTTGAGTTATAGTTTTGTCTTAATTTTAATTTGAGTTACAGTTACAGTTTCTTCTTCTTCGTAACTAGTTTCAGAGTTTCAAAGATCTTTGCTCATAGGTTTTCTTGTGCCTTATTTTGGTGGAATGATCTAATTGTCATTCCTGTGGTGCTTGAGGGAACTATTCAGTGAATCTTTTATCTTGATCTGCATTGTCTTTGAATTAGGCTGCAGAGATGAGAACTCAACAAGACAAGTTTGTTAGGTTAGTTTGATGAAAACGTGTATTTTTTATGTTATGATGAGGATGATTCTGTATATGCTAATTTTAGAAGTATTACAGTTGAAAATACTTGCAGCAGAAATCAGATGAAATTCAAACCATTCAAGTAGAAAAATTTCTTGACTAGCTTGACTCTGGCTCAGAATGAAGAAGTGGTGGAACGTTTCTTGAAGGAAAATTTAGCTGCTGGTAGGATTCTCATGCTTCTATTTAATTTTGCAACAAAAAAGTTATGTCTGAAGTATCAACCATATATTATATTACCAATAATCGTTATTCTTTAATATATATGATTAGCAGCTTTGCTATGCATATTTATTTCTTGAACACCTAATCCTTTTTATACTCCTTATTGATATCTATTGTCTTGTTCTTGGATTTTTATGTGGTCATCTCCTTTAGCACAAACTCTTATTTATAACTATTGAATTAAGTTTGATGTCTATAAACACTCTAATTTAGGTATTCAAAATATAATTTCTCTATAAACAAGTCTTACTACCAATTCCCTTTATGAATCTAGACTTCAGAAAGTTTGGCCTGTAGGTGTTTGATCATATTCCCATGAGAACTTTTGTGAAAGTACCATCAACCATGAAAGATAATATTATTGTTCTCATGAGATATCATCCCACTTGACGTGAATGCTGATGCTGAAGAGTCAGACGAAGATGATGAAGTCCATGTTTTCGATAAGGTTTTG
>NC_029793.2:79434087-79442513 GCF_000816755.2 Arachis ipaensis | reverse complement strand
AAATTTTGAAGGCTCAATTAAACATGAGGTATCATGCATTTTGTGCTTATTTTGATTGCATAAGAATTAGAAATGAAGTTTTTTTAATTGGATCTCATTTGTTTTCTTCTCAAATTTTGCTCAAAAGGGTATTGATGACAAAGAACATGAAGACTTTGACGACGATGAAGAGGAGGACAATGATGATTCGTCGAAAAGTAAGCATGAGTTTTATGTGTTTGCATATGCATCAAAGTTATTCATTAAATTTGATTGAGATGGATGTTGTATATGATAATATATGACTCCTACCTAAAGAAAGTTACCTTAAGAGAATACTTGATCTCAAGATTGAATCTTAATTATCCTGCTTTGGTAGTTTCGATTTATATTATCTGCATTCTTTTCTGAAGGATGGGATGCTGGAATTTTGAAACCCAAATTTAAGAGTGCTTTTTATAGCAACCTTTATAAATCATATATGCAAAGGTTAACAAATTACGTTTGTAAACTGACACTAGATAGTATTATTGTTCTGCAGTGTAGTCATATTAATTTTCTATATAGATTTCTTGGCAAATGACCTGAAATGTAACCATATTAAAATAAATCCCTATGTGATATACAGGCTTGCAAAATAAGATTTCTGCTGGGGGGTTTGTGAAGTAGATAATGTTCAATTCTGCTTGGGGGTTTGTGAAGCAGCAAGTTGAATAATCTAATGAATGTAGTAGGCGTTAAGGACGCATCTCGATTGTTTGACAAACTTGTATTTAGCAGCAAAAACTGGAGATTCTGCTATATTTTTTTAAATTATCTTATCATTGTTGTTTATAATGTCTACCTTTAATTTTGTACAGGTTGCTGGACCATCTGGGCAGATGACATGGATTAGAGGCGGTCCAAAATGTTTAGATGGCAGCAATATTATTGAAGCCATTGATAATAGGTTGATTGCTCTCTTTCTGAATTCACGGTTTCGTTTGGTCTAGACACTGGAATTTGTAGGTACATTAGGAATAGTTGTTTAGCTTCCAATGGAATTCCTTAACTGAATAAATAGTAATTATTGTAAAGTTGATGCTGTATTACATTCTGTTTGAAAGGGATTGCATCTCATGATCCTGTGTCTGGGACTATATTCTAACAAAATTTTGATTTGATTTATGCAGTTTGTTATGCATACAAATGGATTATATTGATCTTTATCAAATTCATTGGCCTAATCAGTTTGTATGTTTATGTTAGCTTATACGTATTTTGGTCTGATTGATATATCCTAATTCTTTAATTGATACATTGACATTGTAGGTATGTTCCAATGTTTGGAGAAACTGAGGAAGGTAATTGGTATTGTCAATCTAGTACAAGTTTCGATCTTTCAATAAATAATTACCGAATCATGACTAATAAAATGTGTTGAACTTCTTTGCAGATTAGATATGTTAGTCTTACTAATGAAACTCCATATGGCATGATGAAGTTTATTCAGGTTGTCAAAAATTAAATGGAATTTTTTTTTACTTTATGTAAATGAATTTTTTTTCCTTTGTTTTTTTGCATACATTTGGGGCCATTGGCTATAAAGCTATCAATATACATTGGGATTGTAGATTATAAATTTGATATATTTATGAATTTTGTCTCCTTTTATTTTTATATTTTGATATAGATATTGTGAATATTTTTTGTATTTATTTGAAAAATTGATCTATGTTTGATTTTTTTATATTTTGTTGAAATATAGTTACTTATGAAAATCAAGTTTTAATAGTGATATATGTGAAATTTGTAAAAATCTATAATTAGAAAATTAGTAACAGTGACTGATTTAGCGACCGATTTTAGATTTTCAAGTCAGGCATTAGCGACCAATTTTATCAGCGACCAATTTAGCGACCAAAAAGTTAGTTGCTATTTAGCGACCTATTTTCTCAATGACCAATTTAACGACCAAAAAAGTGGTCGCCATTAGTGACTGAATCGGAGTTACGGATTGAAAGTTATGTGGGTTTGAAGTTTGGGATGAATAGTGCTTTAAGGCACCTCTCTTCTCTCTTGTGCGTTGCTCTCTCTCACTTTGGGAAAGAAATTAGTTGAAATGGGTTGAGTGAAGGACTTATATATCATGGGTTTGGACCCAATTGGGCCCATTTGTAATTTTGTGCCCGTTGGCCCTATTTTAGACCAAAACCTTTAAAATAAGTGTCTAGCCTTTTTTTTTTATCTTTTTTAATACTAAATTACATTATGTTGCCTATTTGATCTTTATTCTCTTTTCACTTCTAATTCCTATTCTTCTTTCTTTGGGTGCATAATTTATTTATCATTCAAACTCTCACTTTCTATTTTTGAGCAAATTCATACAAGTTTTCTCACTTGTTTTAAACTTTCATATAATTTCGTTTTGACTCCAAAGGGCATTAAACAATTCAACCATCATCATCAACTTTTTAATTCAATCATAAATAGTTCCAAACAATTATAATTCATCACAAATACTCATTCAGGCAAAATATAAATATAAAAAATTTAGGGATAAAAATAAAATGTTATAAAAAAATTTGGGTCAAAATATAAATAAAATAAAGTTCCAGGCAAAAATATAATTTTGATAAACTATAGGGATAAAATTAAAAATATGATAAATATAGGGATAAGACTGTAAAATATGATAAAGATTTGGGGTAAAAGTATAAATATGTTAAAGAAGGATAAAATGGTCATATAAAAAAGTTTAAGGATAAAATGGTAACTTTGGAGTGATATAGGGTAAAGATATTTAAGAAAGAATGACAAAAATATGGTAATTATGTAACCTAAAAGGAAAATTAAACCCCACAAACGGATGGACAATCAGAAAGAACAATTCAAACTTTAGAGGATATGTTGAGAGCATGCGTGTTGGATCAATCAGAAAGTTGGGATAGGTATATGCCATTAGTGGAGTTTGCCTATAACAACAGTTATCATGCAAGAATAGGGATGGCTCCTTATGAAGCATTTTATGGACGAAAATTTCAATCGCCTCTGTGTTGGTATGAACCTAAAAAATCAAGTTTTTTAGGTTCCGAATTGATAGCTGAGACAACGGAGAAAATCAAGAGAATTAGAGTTAGGATCCTCACTGCATAAAGCCATCAGAAAAGTTATGCGGATCGATGGACAAAGCCGTTAGAGTTTGAAGAAGGTGAACATGTATTCCTGAGAGTCACTCCCACGACAGGTATTGGAAGAGTAATCAAGATAAAGAAATTGAATCCTTGATGCATAGGCCCATTTGAGATCTTGAAGAAGATCAATTCTGTGGCGTATCAAGTGGCTCTACCACCACATCTTTCAAACTTGCATGACGTGGTTTACATTTTGCAACTTCGGAAGTATACCCCGGACGTGACCCATGTATTGGATTCTGAGTCAGTTCAATTGAAGCAGAATCTGACTTTTCAAGTTGCTCCGGTTCGGATTGATGATGTGAGCATTAAGAAGCTCCGCGAAAAAGAAGTTCAATTGGTTAAGGTGGCTTCGAGTCAAGCCGAAATTGAGGAGCATGATTGGTCGTTTGAAATAGACATGAGAAAGGATTACCCGCACTTATTCACAAGAAACTAAATTTTGAGGACAAAATTTTTAATTAGGTTGATAGAATGTAAAAAATTCGGTTAAATCGTAATTAAATAAGTAATTAATTAAATATGGACAAAAGGGTTGGAAAATTTAGAATTCATAATTTGAAATTTTAACTATGATAATTGGATTCAGTAAATTTTTCTTAGTGGAAAAATATTATTTTCTACAGAAAAATGCGTAAAATGTGTTCTAGTATTTTAGCTTACCGTACTGGCTTAAACCTATCCGGTATAGCTAGTGAGAAATTAATTATGAGTAAGGAGGGTTAAGAAATTAAAATTCATAATTTGGGTAAATGAAAATAGTTAGAATACACATTAAGACACTAGTCTTAAAGGTTTTGGCCCAAAATTGGGCCAACGGGCTAAACCGAGTGAACCAGGCCTAAGTTAGGCCCAAGCCCACACTATATAAGCCATACACTTGTGCAAGTTCAGCACTAAAACCCCCTTCATTTGTGTTTCATGCAGAAATAGAGAAGAGAGGGAAGAAGAGAGAAACCCTAACCCCTTTGATCTTCAAAACTCCATAACTTCATCTCTGGAGCTCCGATCATTGCACCGTTTGCGGTCACGCAAAGCCCATCTCATCCTCTACATTTTTATCTGAATAGATTGGTGAGAATTTCTTATTTTCTTATCTCATTTTTTTTGTACATGACAAATTCGAGTTTGAGCTTTGGGTATTGAGAAATCTTATGATTTTGATGGTTTAGGGGTGCTCTATTATGAGCTATAGCTGGATTTCATCACCAAATTCAATGGGTAAAGGTAAGAGCCACTTTTTCATGTGTTTATGAAGTTTTATAAAGCCCTAGTTATTGAATATTGTGAATATTATGTGAAATTAATGTAGATTGAGAATTAGAGGTAGTGAATTGATCATTGGTGGTGCTTGAGCTTGGTGGAGGTGAAAGTTGGAGCCTAACCTTGGTAAAATCCAAAATTAAGGGTTGATCTTGGCTTCCTAGAGGTATAGTTTAAGTTTTATTTAAATACCATGTAATGTGACATGAAATCCTAGACCAGATGCCCCTAAAAATAAGTTTGAATTGTGTATTGGATGGAATGAATATGTGTAATTTATGTATTGTTCATAATGAATTTAGTTAGTGATTGTGTATTTATGAATTATGAGTTGAATTGATGAATGTTGGGCTGGAGGCTTTGAATTTTGGGCCAGAGACCGTGAAAGGTAAGTTCGGTAAGTTATTGGAATGTTATGCTTGAAATTGAGATGTGAAGTTAATGATTTAAAGTTACAGTATGTGAATTGAGTAGGTTTAAACTTGGTTGACTGTAAATGATTGAATTGAATGGCTTGGGGGGTTATTTTATTGAGTGAAAATTAACGTGGTTTGTGAACCTTCGAAAAAATTGGTAAATTCTGAAAACTGATTTTTGACCAACTTTGGCAGGCCGTAACTCGGTCCTCAGAGTTGAAAATTCAACGAAAGTAGATTTTTATAAAAAATTATCTAATAATCTATCCAATGGTTCAAGAATGGTTGAAAAATGAATTTTGTACAAAAAGTTATAAAAGTTTAAAAATTGGGTTGAAAAACTGAATTCTACAGCATATCAGCTTTTTGAAAACCTGATATGCATGCGTACGCAAAAACATCATGCATACGCGAGCATTTGGTTCAGCCAAGTGCTCTCACGTATGCGAACGTGTTATGAGTCTAGAGCCAGTGTAATAGAGGGTAGAGTTAGTGACGGACCTAGAAAATTTTAGTTGTGGGGGCAAAATTATATTAAAATAAATTTTATTAGACATTAATATTTATATTTATACTGTTATCTATCTATATTTATACTATATATAATGGGAGTATGAAAATTGAAAAAATTGATCACAACCCTAGCTGGGAATGAGTGCATTCCAAATAATGAACCTGCTGGGTCACGTGAACGACCAATCAACACACCTCAACACTTTTCCTCAACTCTAATGTTAGCACGTATGGTTCAAAAACCACGGCAACTCTAGTGTTAAAGCACGTGGTCGATCACTCTCACACATAGTAAATTCACACCCCTTCAAACCCTTGTAACCAACTCCATTTTCACTTAAAAACTTATAAAACAACTTCTAGAACCCTTAACCCACGTATGAGTACGTAATTTACAAATTTAGTATACGTAACTACGAGAACATATATAAAATCAATCCTTTTTTTATTTATTATTATTTTTTTCTCTTTTTCTTTTTCTCCTTTTTTTTCGTTATTTTTGCCCTGTTTTACGGGGTTTCTTTTCAAGTTATTATTAGTTACGTACTCCCTACACTTAACCTTCCTTACGTACTCACGCACTTTTGCACTTCTTACCCATCAATCCAAACGTAATCTCAATTTATCCAACATCCAATCCACTCTCGAATTCAATTAGTTTCTAAGTTTAAAGTTCGAGTGAATTGATTTATGTTAGGATGGAACTAGGATTGGGGTAATGTTGGAACATCTTTCAGGAGTACTATAAACATACGTACGTAACTTATTAACAACTAACAATATACTTTTTGTTTAGAACCTTTCGTACTAATCTCCTCTTAACTCACTTAGTTGGAATATGTGAATTCGCTAATCTCCATATGTGTAGGCCACTCCTAAGCTAACGAGTTTAAGATACAAAGGTGGTCAAAAATAAAGAATAGAACGTTCAATATTTAAGAGAAGTTACTGAGATTAGTTAACAACCTAAACTAAACTAACGATAACGGAATCGGGAATATAAATATATACATAAGAAGTTTTAACTAAATAAAACTGGTTCATCAACGTACGTAACGTATATCTATCAAACGTAAATCTGTAAAACATAACTTATTCATTATGGGGGAAAGAACAGTAAGAACTCAAATCGTACTCCTGTACGAACCAAATTCACACCCTCCAACTATTTGGGGTTAAAACACCAAATAGAACACAATTTAAATCACCTAAAATAGTTGAAAAGAGTGTAAATAAGTTACTTTATCATACCAAAATACTTAAAGAGTATTTAACACGAATTCTAACTTTCGTACGAAAAATCCGGAATATTAACGATTTAAAATAAGTGAAATTAAGGGAAACTACGGGACTACATAAACAACTCACTGAAGTCCAAATTTTCCGTGTCTAACCTAACTTCCTTACTTCTTTTTTATACGTTTTCACCTCTTTAGTACTTCTTTACTTCAAGACTTTTAGACGGTACGCTCCGCATACGCTGGTCTCAAGTAGTTCACTGCGCATGTGCACTGGGTGCGCATGCGCACTGTTCGTCGTGCACTGGAGTAAATTACGTTATGCAACCCTACTTAAAACCCGGAGGTTTTGGGTTAGGTTGAGTAAAGACTTCGATAAAGTTCGTTTTAAGTTCTCCCTTGTTCCCCTCTCGTTAATCCTCATCAAATCATTGTACGAAATCCAGTATAAGATCTCTCTCTTTGAGAGAGAAGAGAGATCTTAATCCTATCTAAATCCCATCTAAAGAGAATCCCAATCTTAAATTAACAAAGAAACCAAATAATCAAAGGAACGTAAAATAACAAGAATGTAGAAACAAGAAAATCAAAATAAAAGATAAAGGAAATAAAACAACGAAAATACAAGTACTGAGAACAACTAGAATTAAAAGAAATTATGTTAAAACTACAAAGAAACAAATAACTACAAATAAACTCAACAATAATAACAATGAAACGTAAACCATCAGTATCTAAAATAATTAAGAACGATAAATGGTACGAAAGGAAAATACGGAAGGTTCACAAACTATTTTATGAACCAACTTTAAATCTCATCTAAAAAAATATGAGAACCGAACACTAACTCACTAACCTCTGAAAACTCAACAGTTTGAGTAAATAACTAACTACTAACTCCTAACGATCAACCGAACTTAAGGTGATTTCGATTAGAAACTAATCCAGAACACCTAATCTCAGTTAAAACGAGTGAACTGAAAGGAAGTTAACAATCTCCAACTGATTCACTCTCGTTTTCTGTTAATGGTAGTGTTAACTCCTATTATTACTCCTATCCTTAAAGTTAAGAGTGAGGAACGGTTCTCGAAAGAATCAACAATCGAAATAAAAGAACAGTTAATGTTAAAAACAATAGTTTGGGTTTTGGGGTTTTTATATGTGGGTATTGGTTATTAAACGTGTGAAGGGACGTTAAGGAACTCTCTACTGGGCTCCAAATTTATGAGAACTAAAAATAAGCAAACGATTTCACTGTTTGTTTAATTTGAAACTAACTACCAACAAACAACCAAACCTAGATATGATAGCTGCTCTAAGTAAAACACTTTTAAGGATTGGCCGTAAATAGGGAGTGTAATCACTCAGCGTAAACCGAAGTCGTAATTCGGCACCGAATCCCCCTGTTAACGACCATTTTCGGACGAGGTAAGATGTTACTGTCATGTGTGCAGTTGGTTTATTGCTTAGAGACATATAGACATAGTTGAAACTAGACATGGCCTCTCACTGGGTATAGAATTTATAAATTGTTACGTTTACCTGAAAAATTAACTCATCCTCTATTAGTTATCAATCTTAAACGTTATTCATTGACCTATTAATAAATTCTTGTATCTTAAATTAAAAGTATATAAAAAATATATTAAGATAAAAGTTTAATATTTAATCGTATATACAAGTAACTAAACATGAAAATAAATAATTTACAGACATTTTCATTATTATTACTTTAATTAACTCTACTATTTAATAAATATTAAATTAATTCAAGTTCAAAACTTTTATTTTTTTCTATAAAAAATATTTAATATATATTACTTCCCATAAAATCTTATCTTTCA
>NC_029793.2:79379623-79434062 GCF_000816755.2 Arachis ipaensis | reverse complement strand
CCCATATGAAGTAGGGATAGAACTCACTTAGAATCCATGTTGGAGTATCCCTAAACACCCAAAATCACAAGATTTCAACACTAACTACCCAAAAACGTGTAACCGTATGGAATTTCGAAAACTGGGCAGAGATGAATGAAATACTCACCACCAAACTTAGATAGAATTGTAGAGGATGAGAAGAGCAACGCGTGGCCGCAAACGGCTCGTCAATCGGAGCTCCGTAGCTCAAGTTATGGTGGTTTGAAGATCAAAGAGAGTTAGGTTTTCTCTCTTCTCTTCTCTCTTCTCAAATCAGCGCCCCAACCCTTCTTTTTAGGGTAAAATGAGCTGAAATGCTCACAACTAATGTTTATATACGTTGGGTCTTGGGCCCACTTAGGCCCGGTTCACTTATTTTTGCCCATTGGCCCAATTTTGGGCCAAAACCTTTAAGATTAGCGCTCTAAATCGCACTTTAAATATTTCTACCTTTCCTAATTATAATTCCTCATTTCTTAATCTTATTTACCCATAATCAATTTCCTCAGTTGTAGTACCAGACAGATCTCAGCCGGTACTGCCGGTCAAAATTCCACTGTGCACTTTTACGCAGAAAACTATATTTTCCGACTCGGAAAAATTCACTAAATCCATATATCGTATTTAAATTATCAAATTCCAATTGCCAAATATTCCAACCATATTCGCTCCTATTTAACTTATTATTTACTAAATTTCGGTTAGACCGGGTATTACAGAGGTCATATACAGAAGGGCTAAACAGTCTCAGGAAATTAAAGATCAAGAATCAGAAAGAATTTATTTTTATTAGGAGTCATATTATCTTTCAGAGTAATTGTGAATGGCTGTTTAGAGTTTTTTTAATAATTTATTATAATTATTTTATATAACATAACATTAATAATTTTATAAAAATAATTTTATAATTATATATTTATTATATCTAAAATTATACAATTATTCTAATAATAATTAATAAAATATTAAATAAAATAATTTTAGACTATTTAAACTGATTTTTTTTTGTCTTTAAATAATATTCTATTTCATTGATAATAATATGTAAAATAAAGTCAATATTCATGGTCAAGTATTTAATGCGCTTCCAAATTAGTAATCTTCTCAATAATTATGAGAATATATATAATATCAGAAGCATCTAATTTTATTAATTTAATATGTGAATGCATTAATATTTAAATCTTACCATCAATATACGTTCATGCATCTCTACACAATTGTTTTAGATGAAAACACAATATGAAAAAAATGAAAAAAAATATATAAATACAAACCATTCTAGCCAGGGGAATCATCAATGGTTCATATGAAAAAATATTGATCATCAGGTATTCCATATATATCTATGTTTAATTTTTTTTGTATTTTGTTGAAATATAATTATTTATAAAAATCAAGTTTTGATAGTGGTATATGTGAAATTAGTAAAAATCTATAATTAGGAAATCAGTAACAGTGACCAATTTAGCTACCGATTCTTTAGATTTTCAGATCAGATACTAGCGGTCGATTTAGCGACCGAAAAGTTGGTCGCTATTTAGCGACCGATTCTCTCAGCGACCAATTTAACGACAAAAAAAGTTGTCGCCATTTAGCAACCGATTCAGCGACTAATATCGTTTTGTACTAGTTTGGTAGCTGACAATGGTCGAATTTACCATTGATCTAGGTTTTCACAAATTAGAATCCCATCGTTGAAAGTATAGCCTAAACAAATGATTAATTTCCAAGTCAAATGTTTAATCCAAAGGATATGTCACAATTTAAAACCAATTCAATTCCGAGAGTTTCAATTCCCGGGTTGTCTCCCAAGGACACTTGAGACCAATGAGTGTGCAATCTTGGTTGTGAGGATCATGGGGTTTTCAATAAAGGGATAAACATATAAAGCAATAAAAGAACATGCAAAATTGTAAGAAATGAACTAATAAAGGAATTAATGAAGTAACTATGCAATATAGACAAGTAAGGTGTAAAAAGAACTAATGTAAATGTGTATGAAGGAATTGAAGCATAAAAGGTATCTTGGCTTGGAGTGAGCTAAAGGTCCTTTCCTTGTTGGAACCACAACTATGACAACTAGAATGGATCAATCTCACTTGACCAACCCTCACATCGGAGAGTAAGTTAAATGAGCATAAGTGTTCTTAACCCACAAATCCTAAATTGCTTGCTAATTGCCTTAGCAACATAGCGTTAGTGGGAACAAGAACAATTAACAATCCAAGAATTGACACTAAATGTTGGACATTCCAACTTTAG
The DNA here is from genome assembly GCF_000816755.2 of Arachis ipaensis. NCBI lineage: Eukaryota > Viridiplantae > Streptophyta > Magnoliopsida > Fabales > Fabaceae > Arachis > Arachis ipaensis. Next base: position 79,431,776 of record NC_029793.2, on the reverse strand, counting down.
GAACCCAATTGCTCACTTTCCCCAAGCCAAGAGATAAAAAACTAGCCCAAAATCATACTTAACATTTTGTCAAACACTTGGTGGACAAGAACTCTAAACATGGGAAAAATGAGAAAAAGCTTGAAACCAAAAGCAACAAATAATCTCAATCAACAATAAAAACTCAAGAAAGCATGTAACAATCATCAATCACAAAATTCATCAACAAGAAATAGGAATTGCAAAAGAGAAGTAAAATTGAACTATAACTTGAATTATTAGAAATAGTAAGAACAATGTAACTATAAAGAGTAGTAACAAAGAGATACTTACAACGGGAATTAGCAAAATCCAAGATCAAAATGGAAATGGCACTTGAATGTAAAAATCCTAGTATAAACCCTAGTAGAGATGATGAAAAACTTAAAGAAAAACTATACTAAAGCTATCTACTACAACTCCTAAGCTACACTAATGTTATGCTATGGTATGGTCTTCATTTTCCCTTCCTTATGAGCTAAATGGCTTTAGAAATGGGCCTCCAAAACACCAAAATCACGAGTCACGTGAGATTTTAATGAAGGCATGTGCGTCCACCTGTGCGGACGCATAGACTTGTGCGCCCGCACATTCTGCCGAAAATCTCTACCCGAACGTACGCACAGAGGGTTGTGCGCACGCACACTAGGCGATGCTTGAATGGATGCGCGTCGCGCACGATGCAGCTTACGCACATGCGTGGCTCTGATCTGATGGCTGTGCGTACGCACACAGGTTTGTGCGTATGCACACTAGGCTGAGCTCTTCTCAGTTGATTCTTCATACTTCCTCCTCTTTGAATGCTCTTCTTCCATTTTCTCCAAGCCATTACTGCCTTATACCTCTGAAATCACTCACAAATAACATCAAGGCATCGAATGGAAGGTAAATGGAATAAAATTAATCAAATTAGGCACAAAAGAGCATGTTTTCATAATCAAGCACAAATTAGGAGGAAAGTTCAAAAGCATGCTATTTAGTGGAATAAGTGCAAGTTTATATGATGAAATCCATTCAATTTCAACCAAAAAATCATCATCAAATATGGATTCACCAATTTTTCCACACTTAAACACTAGCATGTCCTCATGCTAAACACACTCAAAGGAGATAGATGAAAGGAAAACGATTTATTCTATGTGCTACCTAAATGCATGCAACTATCCTAAAGGTTGCTACCAATATGTACTATGCAAAGAGTTGGTAAAACAAACCATAAAATTCCAATCCATCACAAGAAGGCTTTGGGGCAAATGCAAAGAGTTTATGCACTAAAATCATTATCCAAAAAATTGAATTGAACTTTCAAAACTAATCAACAAACAACTTGCAAGAAGATACAACAAGAGATGCAAGAACATAGAATTGAGCGATCGAACCCCTCACTGGATGTGTATTCACTCAATTCGCTCAGTGTTTAGGGCTTAATCACTCAATTCTCCTTTTATCATACTTTTCAAAAATTTGCACTTCATCTAACAATCAACTAGTATTTGATGCATAAAAGACAAATATCATGAGGTCTTTGGAGGGTTGTAATGGGGCCAGGGTTTAGGTAGGATAAATATGGCTAAGTGGACTTAAAGAATTAGTTCTTTGATTAGCTTAAGTGTCCACCTAATCCTATATCACCTATATACTCATAACAATGTAACCTAGCTACCCAATTTTTCTCCTATCTCACCTTACTCATGCAATTTCTTTTCAAAACATGAACATATGCATCCTCTACTTCAACTTTTTATTTCACTTTCTATTATGCACAGTTTTTTCTTTTTTTTGAATTTATTTCTTGTCTTTGTTAGCACAAGAGATGCATATGACCTAAAACAAAGAACACATGAGCATTTTTCAATTGCCAATTTTTTACAATGAGTTCCATGCCTCTATCACCAATGCTTCCCAACAATTTCTCCCACACTTATAATATACGCACTAATCCACCCAAGCTAATCAAAGAGTAATTCAAGGACATCAATGGTTTTTCGCTTAAGGGGAAATAATGTGTTAAAATCAGAACAAAAGGGAATTACAAGCTCAATAGGGGTTCACAATGGTGAGTACAAGGGTTGGCCATATAGGTTGGTGAGTTTAACATCAAAGATGGCCTCAATCATGCTAAATGAATCCAAACAACAAATACAGGATATAAAAAATGATGCAAATCAACGATCACAATAAAAAAGGAGTAAAATCACACCAGAACAAACATTATAGTTGAAAAATGTAACCATCTATCAAAGCGCAAATCTTACAAGGTATATTGTTCTAGCTCTTTTCTATGTTCCATAAACAGAATACTTTAAGCAAGTTGGAAAACACAAAATTTTTCTTCAATTCAACCGATGGTATGCCTTAAGAAAGATTTCATGGCAATTCCTTGGTGTTTCATCAAACTTATTCAATCTAATATGAAACATGCAAACATTAACTACCATATAACTATGAAAACTAAAGGGATATATACAGGCAAACCAACTAAGGTGCAATAAAGATAAAGCTACTAAAATTGAGTACCCCCACACTTAGTTCTTGCACGGTCCTCCGTGCTTGCTTCGGATCCGGGAGAATGAGAACTTCGGGGCCACGTCAGCTGGTGGTATCGGAAATGGGTTGGTCACCTTCATCATGCTCCTCCCCAACTAGCTCGGATGAAGCCTCAGGAGTTGGGCCAGGGTCTCTTCCTTCTAGCTTCGCCGCTATCCACTCGAAACGCTTCTGCTCCAATTGCTCCATGTGGTGGATATCGTGCAAGATGTCTCGGAATAATTTTGGAAGAGACCAGAGAACCGGTAAAGGAGTCAATGAGGTTGGTAAACTTGATGGTGGTGCTACGGGTGCCTTCCTCTTCGAGGGTGTCTTTTCTGATGATCCATCCAATTCTCCCCTCGGAATGAACTTGTTGCCTCTTGGAAACTCGAACATTATATTCATTGGTTGCCTCTCTACCCCCACTGCGTTTGCTAAGCGCATCACCATCGACGGAAATGGAATGTTGATATTTCTCTTCTCAACCAATTTCCAAATCGATTTGCGTAACAAAGGTACAATGGCTATATGCTTCCCTTCCATAATAGCCCATAGTAGCAAAGCAGTCCTAAATCTGACATGGGTAGTATGGGTGCTCAGGATGATGTAGTCTGCCATAATCTGATGCCATATATGGGCTTCGGCATTCAAATCAGAGTATGCAATACTAGTGGAAACATAATTTCTCCCTTTGCTATACTCCTAAGATGCACCAGGACGGGCTATTCTCTCAAGAATGGGAGTCAGAGATATTCTTCCTTTGAACACATCCACTTTTATCTTGAAATAATCATCCTTCTCAAGCGGAATGTGGGGGATGTTCAGAATAGCTTCTAGAGCTTGATTTGACGTCTCCAACATCTATCCCCGGAGGAATACTTACTTCGGTTCCCAAGCTTGGTAATTTGCATAGAATTCCCACACCATAGTTTCATTGACTTCAATGGGTTCTCGCTCGAGAAATCCCCAATGAAGCGAGGCAATTCTGTGATGAATAGTCACCTTGTACTGGCTTGGAACCTTCAACGGCCACTCCCAATGGATTGTGCGCTTCTCAATAGCCTCGTATTGAGAGTCGGATCTTCCATTAACCAAGGTATTCAGTTTATCACCTTGGTGATTCCACCAAATATCAGGAGAGCGAGCGGTAGTTTGCTCAACCGGTGAAGTAACTAGTACCTTACCCTTCTTTTGCATCCTGAAAATAAAATAAAAAATTTTTGAGATCATAGGGAAACAATAAAACAAAATTAATGAGGAAGCACTAACAAGGTTAAAAGATGCTCTTAGAATAGTGTGGTTTACAAAAAACACAATGATGCGCCCAGTTGGAACACACAGACTGGCCGGATACCACGGCAACCACACTGTTTATCGGACAAAGCTCACTGCTTCTCAATTAAGTGCTTAAGTTGCAAGGCTAAAGCATGGACATAAAAAGCAACTTCATGCTTGCACCAATTGATTCGTTAACACCCTCTGAATGTAATGGTCATTGAGGTTGTTGGCAAGAAATTTCATTAGCGAAAGAATGTACAACAACAATGACCATTCACTCAAAGTGAAGGGTCAATTGCTCATCCTCAATAAGTGGTAACCACATGTGCAATGTTCTAAGTTAAGGCCAAAAGATATTTGATCAAGACATCATCTAAAGTTGAACAATTGTAAAGTGATTACCGAATTCAAATTCCGAGATGAACAATGACAATTGGGTATCACACAACACAATGCATTTGTAACCAAAATCGCACATCAACAAACAAGGAAATGCATTGGTGAATTCACTTAACTACCATCAAAATTCATAATTGAAGTTGCACAATTCATACAATATGCCTAACAAGAGATAAATTGAATACATATCATGGACATGTCATATGAATCAAACAAAATGTTCATATAGGCATTTCATCAAACATGTGGTATGCAATGTGAAAGCTTATCACAATTAATGCTCAAATTCAATCATAAGCAACCCATAATCAAATATCAACACTTGCAATACAAAGAGACAAAGAAAAGCACTAAATTTAATCTAAGCAACATGGGAAGAAAATCAAAACAATTGCAAAAATCAACAAAAAAGGAAATTAAGAACCTAAAAATTGAAGGTTGAGAAAACAAGAATGGGAAAGGAAACAATGGCACTCCTTATAGCCACTGCGACTTGTGGTGGTTGGGTTCACCGGAAAAACGCCGGGGAGGGAAAACTCACCGGTGGTGAAGAAAAGAAAAGAGAAAGGAAAGGAAGAAAGAAAAGAAAAGAGAAGTAAGAGAGAGAAGTGAGAGAGGGAGGGTATGAGAGAGAGCGGTGGTGGCGGCTTGACGGTGGCGGTGGCCGGCGGCAGAGTCACCTGAGACTGAGGGCTGTGGTGAGAGAAGCAGTAGCAGCGAGAAGAAGGAGAAAAATGAAACTGCTGCTCAACAGGGAAGGTTGCCCTGTTAACGCCCAAAACGAGTCGTGTGCACGCGCACAGAGGCCTGTGCGGATGCACAGAAAGCAAAAATTAGAAGGGTTGTGAATGCACACAGCATGCGATCGCTGCGACCAAAGCGGGTGTATAAGCGTGTGCGGACGCACAGCAGGGAGCACACGCACAGAGGTTGCAAGATAGAGGGGTGTGTGCGTATGCACAATACACGAAAAGGAGAGGGATGCAAGCGCACAGAGCATGCGGTTTCTCCCACCAGAGGGGTGATAACAACGCGTGCGGGCGCACAAAGGCGTGCGCTCGCACAGAAAGCTTCTCTCTTTTTTTTTAAGGAAGTAATTGCTTGAGGTGCAGAGTCAGGCGTGCGTGCGCACACAGGGATAAAGATAGGGGGAGGTTGTTCATGCGCACAACTCATGATGATGCTCCCACCAGAGGGGCTGTCAATTGGTGTGCGGACGCACACGTCTGTGTGGCCGCACAAGAAGCGCGATAAGGGGACTACGTGCGTACGCACAAGGCAGTGCACACGCACAGGGCATAAAAAACAGGGCAGCGCTCACGCACAGGCAGTGCTGGCGCTGCGACCAGAGGGTGCTACAAAGGGTGTGCGGGTGCACAGAGGCGTGCGCTTGCACAGATGGTGAAAAATGCAGTTGTGTGCGTGCGCACAGGGTGGTGCGCACACATAGATGCCCTGAATCACAAAAAAATTTTCTTTTGAAAACTAAGGTTCCTTCCTATAGCATAGCAACATACCAATCCCAAATCATACAAACAAGCATAAATTCATGATCTACAAGCAATTCAACTTATTCAATTCAAAAATACCAAATCAAAATTAAGCTAATCATCATACCACAAGAAAGCAACTAATTCAAAAAGCTATAAACAAAAGATAAAGTTGGAATAATGTTACCATGGTGGGGTGTCTCCCACCAAGCACATTGGTTTAGAGTCCTAAGTTGGACTTTGCATGGCTTCATTGGTCACTTTGAACTTCTCCAAGGTGGAAAATCTCCAACTCCTTGGCATTCTTGGGTTGAGTGTGATCTCTTGAATCAGACTTCTTGGCAACCTTCTCTTCTTCTTGTTCCTTGCCAACCTCAATCACTTCATCTTCGATTATATCGCATCCAAAGATAGAATAGGCTTCGAGGATGGATTTCCTGGATTCTTCCAATGTGAATCTTGCTACCTTGCCATCGGCCTCAAAAGAATAGACTCCTGAATGTGTATCCAGCTTGAATCGGGATGTCTTTAGAAACGGCCTCCCAAATTGAATGGATGATGGCCTGTCTGAGTCAATGGGAGGAGTCTCCAAAATGTGGAAATCTACCGGGAAGAGTAAACCTTGGATGTCAACCAGAATATTTTCTGCAATCTCCACAGCTGATACAATGCTCTTATCGGCCAACACGAATCTCGCCCCGGACCTCTTTAAGGGTGACAAGTTCAATCTCTCATAAATGGGGAGTGGCATAATGCTTACGCACGCCCCCAAGTCGCACATACAGTCCGTGAACTTTATTCCACCAATCAAGCAAGTAACCAAACATGGGCCGGGATCATTGCATTTTTCAGGAATTAAAGAAGAGATAGAATCATCTACCGGCCTTTTGTTGAGTTCGCCAATTTTCTCCTTGTGGGTACAAACATCTTTGAGGAACTTGGCATATTTCAGCACTTGTTTAATGGCTTGAAATAGAGGGACAATGACTTCAACATTCTTAAAAATTTCCACCATGCTGGGGTCAAGTTGTTCTTGCTTCTTGGGCTTCTTTGCCAAAGTTGGGAATGGAATGGGCATAGGCTCTTCAATCAGATTTTTCCTCTTTGGCTCCTTGGCCTTGAGCGGTTGTTCCTCATCCTTCTCAACATCTTCCTCTTCATCCTTCATCACTTCCATATCCTCTCCCACCTCTTCTTTGTGGGTTTCCTCACTTGAACTTGTAGGCACAACACCAATTTCATCCAACTTGGTGCCACTCCTAAGGGTGATAGCTTGATGCTTCCCTTAGGATTCGGTTGAGGTTGTGAGGGCAAACCACTAGAAGTTGAGGCTTGTTGGACATTTTGTGTAGTCGAAGGGGAAAAAGTCAAACGGGTGAGTGCTTCGGCAATTGTAGACATATACACTTCTTATTACTTGTGAAATTTCCGTTGCTCTTGCATAAAGGTTTGGAGTGTGTCATTCATGTAGGGTTGATTAGAAGGAGGACCTTGATTGCCTTGAGGATGGTTAGGTCTACTATTTGGATGTTGATACCTCCCTTGAGGTTGAGATTGTGGTGGTTGTTGGTAGGATTGTTGGTATTGTGGTTGACCTTGAGGAGCTTGATGATAGTAGGCTTGTTGTCTTGGGTAAGGTTGAGCTTGTGGGGCTTGGTTCCACCTTTGATTAGAATTATCCCTCCACCCTTGGTTTTGATTTCCTCCATGTTGATTGTAGTTAGGTATTTGTGGGTATGGATTGGCTACCGCTAATGTAGTGTCCTCTTGGAGTTGAGGGCACTCATCGGTGTAATGGTTGTTACAAGCACAAATACCACATGATCTTGGTGGTCCTTCAATTCTTGGAGGTTGAGGTGGAGGACATATCAAGGCTTGGGGAATTTGTTGCCCTTGGGTAATTTGTCTCAACAAAATTGTCATCTCACCAAGGGTCTTTGTCAAAATGGCATCTCCGGAAGGAGAAACTTCACTTAAAGTCTTTGGTTGTGGGTTTTTTGCCCTTGAGTGTTGAGTGGAGTCCACCAAGTCCGCTATGATCTCCCAAGCTTCCTCGGCGGTCTTATTTTTGGTGAGGGATCCTCCACTAGAGGCATCTAGGAGAAGCTTATCTTGGGAGTTCATCCCTTGACAAAAATAGCTAATAAGTACCAACTCGTCAATACGATGGTGGGGGCAAGCTTCCAACAACTTCTTGAATCTCTCCAAGTACTCATAAAGAGTCTCCCCATCTCATTGCATAATGCAAGAGATTTCCTTGTCCGTCTTTTGTGGTGGATAGAACTTTTCCAGAAATTCCTTACGCAACAAGTCCCAATTGGAAATCACATCTCCCAGTTGAGTATAAAACCATTCTTTCGCTTTTCCCTCCAAAGAGAAAGGGAAAGCGAACACCAAAACTGCTACTTCATTTGCACCGTGTCTTCTCGCAGTAGAGCATGCAACTTGAAAATCCTTAAGATGCTTAAGAGGGTCTTCTCCTGGTAGTCCATTGTACTTGAGGAGCAAGTTTATTGTGCTAGTCTTAAGCTCAAAATTTGGATCCAAAGCCGAATACCGGATTTGTATCGGTTGCAAGTTAATATCAGGAGCTCCGGCTTCCCTTAAGGTAATTCTATGAGGTGGATCCGCTATGGAGTTGTCACCTGAGTCACTCAAAGAGATTTCAGCACTCCCCACAGATGAATATAAGGTTTCCTCGTTAATTGAAGAATGATGGTCACAGATTGATGGTGATAGTAAATTGGAGTGCTCTTCAAGCAAGCCTGATTCACTATTCACAAATGCTAGCCGGCGCCGAGCTTGCCTAATATGAGTTAAAGTTCTTTCTATTTTCGGATCAAAAGGGGCCAATATCGGGTCTGGAAGTGACCGTGTCATTCAACTGAGGAAGCAATAGAAGCATGCAATTATGAAAAGCAAAACAAGAATGGGCAAATAAACATAAACCAACCTAACAATCAACAGCTACCAAGACTAGCTAGATAGAAACGATATCTACAAAATAGTGCCAAGTAGAAAATAAAAACCAAATACTCACACTATTCACATATTCACAACAACCAAAATTATAGCACTCATTGCACTTAAAGTGAGTCCCCGGTAACGACGCCATGGTCAAATTTACCGTTGATCTAGGTTTTCACAAATTAGAATCCCATCGTTGAAAGTATAGCCTAAACCAACGATTAATTCCCAAGTCAAATATTTAATCCAAAGGATATGTCACAATTTAAAACCAATTCAATTCCGGGAGTTTCAATTCCCAGGTCGTCTCCCAAGGACACTTGAGACCAATGAGTGTGCAATCTTGGTTGTGAGAATCATGGGGTTTTCAATAAAGGGATAAACATATAAAGTAATAAAAGAACATGCAAAATTGTAAGAAATGAACTAATAAAGGAATTAATGAAGTAACTATGCAATATAGACAAGTAAGGTGTAAAAAGAACTAATGTAAATGTGTATGAAGGAATTGAAGCATAAAAGGAATCTTGGCTTGGAGTGAGCTAAAGGTCCTTTCCTTGTTAGAACAACAACTATGACAACTAGAATGGATCAATCTCACTTGATCAACCCTCACATCGGAGAGTAATTTAAATAAGCATAAGTGTTCTTAACCCACAAATCCTAAATTGCTTGCTAATTGCCTTAGCAACAACATAGCGTTAGTGGGAACAAGAACAATTAACAATCCAAGAATTGACACTAAATATTAAATGTTGGACATTCCAACTCTAGGAACCCAATTGCTCACTTTTCCCAAGCTAAGAGATAGGAAACTAGCCCAAAATCATACTTGACATTTGTCAAACACTTGGTGGGCAAGAACTCTAAACATGGGAAAAATGAGAAAAAAGCTTTAAACCAAAAGCAACAAATAATCTCAATCAACAATAAAAACTCAAGAAAGCATTTAACAATCATCAATCACAAAATTCATCAATAAGAAATAGGAATTGCAAAAGAGAAGTAAAATTGAACTATAACTTAAATTATCAAAAAGAGTATGAACAATGTAACTATAAAGAGTAGTAACAAAGAGATACTTACAATAGGAATTAGAAAAATCCATGATCAAAATGGAAATGGCACTTGAATGTAAAAACCCTAGTATAAACCCTAGTAGAGATGATGAAAAACTTAAAAAAAAACTGTACTAAAGCTACCTACTAGAACTCCTAAGCTACACTAATGTTATGCTATGGTATGGTCTTCATTTTCCCTTCCTTATGAGCTAAATGGCTTCAGAAATGGGCCTCCAAACCACCAAAATAGCGAGTCACATGAGATTTTAATAAAGGCATGTGTGTCCACCTATGCGGACGCATAGACGTGTGCGCCCGCATACTCAGCCAAAAATCTCTACCCGTGCATAAGCACAGAGGGTTGTGCGCACGCACAGTAGGCGATATTTGAATGGACGCGCGATGTGCATGATGCGGCTCACGCGCACGCGTGGCTCTGATCTGATGGCTGTGCATACACACGTAGGTCTGTGCGTACGCACATTAGGCTGAGCTCTTCTCCTTTGATTCTTCATACTTCCTCTATTTTGAAGGCTCTTCTTCCATTTTCTCCATATCGTTCCTACCTTATACCTCTGGAATCACTAACAAATAACATCAAGGCATCGAATGGAATGTAAACGAAATAAACTTAATCAAATTAGGCACAAAAGAGCATGTTTTCATAATCCAGCACAAATTAGGAGGAAAGTTCAAATGCATGCTATTTAGTGGAATAAGTGCAAGTTTATATGATGAAATCTATTCAATTTCAACCAAAACATCATCATCAAATATGGATTCATCAGTAGCATTGGTTGAAAATCAGCCACTAACGGTTAGCGACCGAGTTGGTCGCTATTCTTAAATTAGCGACCAAGGGTTTAGCGACCACCAGAATCGGTCGCTAAATTGGTCGCTATTCTGGTAATTTCTTGTAGTGTTAGTCTTTCTTATGCAACAGAATTGCAAGTTCCATGGACTTCCACTGGAAGATCCACATCAATTCTTATATGAATTCTTGCAAATCTATGACACTGTTAAGACTAATGGAGTGGATCCTGAGGTCTACAGACTTATGCTCTCTCACTTTGTGGTTAGAGATAGAGCTAGGATATGGTTGGACTCTCAACCTAAAGAAATCCTAGACTCGTGGGAAAAATTGGTCAATGCTTTCTTGGCCAAGTTCTTTCAACCTCAGAACATGAGCAAAATCAGAGTGAAAATTCAAATCTTCATACAAAAAGAAGGTGAATCCCTCTATGAAGCCTGGGAAAGATACAAGCAACTGATTAGGAGATGTCCTCCTGACATGCTCTCAGAATGGTCTATCCTAGGTATATTCTATGATGGGTTGTCTGAGATATCCAAAATATCATTGGACAGCCTTGCAGGTGGATCACTCCACTTGAAGTGAACGCCTGAAGAGGCAAAAAAACTCATTGAGATGGTTGCAAACAACCAATTCATGTACACCTCTGAGAGAAACCCTGTGAACAATGGGGTATCTCATAAGAAAGGAGTTCTTGAAGTAGACACTCTGAATGCGATATTGGCTCAGAACAAGATCTTGACCTAACAAGTCAATATGATCTCTCAGCATTTGACAGGAATGGAAGCTGCAGTTGGCAGTACCCAAGAAGCTTCCTATAAAGTAGAAGCTTATGATCCTGACCAACCCATGATGGAAGAGGTGAATTACATGGGAGAACCCTATGGAAACACCTACAATCCATCATGGAGGAATCATCCTAACCTTTCATGGAAGGATCAACATAAGCCTCAGCAAGGCTTCAATAATAATCAAGGTGGAAGAACCCAGAATAGGTTCAACAACAGGCCACCATTCCCATTCCCAGGAACATATGGAGACTCTTAGGCAGAGCCTTTCTGACTTGGTCACTGTAGTCTCTAATCTCTCTAAGACCACTCATAGTTTCATAACTGAAACAAAGTCCTCCATCAAAAATTTGGAAGTACAAGTTAGTCAACTGAGCAAGAAAATCCCTGAGACTCCTCCTAACACTCTTCCTAGTAACACTTAATTAAACCCAAGAGAAGAGTGCAAGGCTATCACTGCTAAAGCTGAGGCCGTATCTGAAGGGAGTAATCTGGCGTTGAACGCCAATGATGAGATCCCTAATGGGTGTTCAATGCCCAATGATATGCCATTCTTAGTGTTGAACGCTAGTAAGGAAGTCTTTACTGGGCGTTCAATGCCAAACGCTACACCTTTAATGGCGTTGAATGCCAATAAAGAAGACTTTATCGGGCGTTCAACGCCCAAACTGGCACAAAAGCTGGCGTTGAACGCCAGTAAGGAAGACCTTACTGGGCGTTTAACGCCCAAATTGGCAGAGAAGCTGGTGTTGGACGCCAGTGAAGATATCCCCACTGAGCGTTCAACGCCCAAAATGCCACAAGAGATGACGTTGAACGCCAGTAAAGGTGTTCCTACTGAGTATTCAATGCACACTGATGAAGTCTCTATCCAAGAATTAAAGAAAGCCAAGGCTCATGTAGAGACCATAGAGGTCCCCTTGCATGCACTCTTGCAATGCATAAGTCCAGAGTAAAACATTGGAGGAAGAACCTCCAGTGCTCACCAAAGAACTCAATGCTTTGGTTCAGCAGAAGCTGCCTCAAAAGCTTCTGGATCCCGAACACTTTCTAGTTCCTTGCACCATTGGCACCATGACCTTTGAAAAGACTCTGTGTGAAGGAGAAGTTGGGAATCTTTAAGGTATAAGCTACAAATATCTCACTAGAGATGGCAGACAAGTCAATGAAAAGAGCATATGGCCTCGTAGAGGATGTCTTAGTGAAGGTTGAAGACCTCTACATCCCTGCAAACTTTATAGTCTTAGATACTGGGGAAGATGAGAATGAGTCTGTCATCCTTGGAAGACCTTTCCTAGCCACTGCCAATGCTATCATTGATGTAGCAAAGGGAGAACTGATTTTACAACTAGAGGAAGAGCGCATCTTGTGCAACACTTAGTGTTCCAACCATCTCTCTCAGTGCAAAGCTTTACTAAGCCCCAGACACCAATTCTAAGTTTGGTGTTGGGCAGCCATCAACAAACACTGAGAACAAAGGTACTAAGAAGAGAGTAATTAAAGGCTGGAGGGACAAAAGATCCCCACAGAAGGCCTCTCACCTGGCATGAGAGTTGTCTTCACCAAGAAACCAGTCGTACCACATACAGTGAGTCGTATCTTGTCTCTAGAGCATATGGAGCTCATTCATAAAAAGACAGGAAGAAAGTTCACTGTAAGGGGCAAAATTTTGAGCCCATATCAATCTCTGTGAGGAGTTAATCATCAACCTAGTGACGTTAAAGAAGTGCTTATTGGGAGGCAACCCAACCATATTTAGTTATTTCTATTTCTTTTAAAGTTTATTTTACATGATGATGATAAGTCATCTTATGCTAGTTTCACAAGCATTTTTTATTAGTTTCATTAGGTTTTATGCACTTTCTTGCACAATAAGTCAGTAATTGGAGTGGATTTTCATGATTAATTTGAATCAATCAAACATCATTTATTTTACACAAAATTATAAGGTTTATGCTAGAATTAATTGGTTTCATGAATGATGCAAAGACCTTGTGAATTTGGTGAGACTTTGATTGCTTGTTTGGTTGCTTGTAGGTGAAGAAATGAAAAAATGAAGAATCAAGGAAGCGTTGCGTTTAGAAAAGGAACGCCACGCTCAAAGAGAAAACATAGCTAGCGTTCACTTTGGAAGTGAGCGCCACGTTCACTTTGTTCACTTTTTCGGGGAAATCAAGCTTGGAAGCAAAGGTCTCGTGCCATCCGTACACTAAGTAGCACTCAAAATGGTAACACAGCGCTCACTAAGGCAGCGCTAGTGAGGAGAGGCGCGCACTAAAGAAGCACCAAATGGTGCAGCGCTGAACAAGCGAGCATAGCGCTCATTAAGGGAGCGCTAAGAGAGGAAAATTGCGCACCAAAGAGGCCACGCATGTATGGTGCAGCGCTCAAATCTGGAACGTAGCACTAACCAAGAGAGTGCTAGAGAAGCAAAATTGCGCACGTGAAAGGGGCACGCCTAAGGAGTGAGCGCTGCGCTCAATTTGTGCACTGAACGCTCCACTGGAAGGAGCACCAACACCCCTGACCCACTTTCATTCAAGGCCAAATCAAAAAGCCCACTCCAAGTGCTGAAGGATGGAAATAGAAAGTGTATAAATAGATCAAATTTGATTTGGATAAGGAGAACCTTTTTGCTCATTTTTAGCTTTCTCTCTTTTAATTTTCCTTTTTAGAATTTGGGGAATTGGGATCAGATCTAAGTTTGCTTTCTGTGTTCATTTTTCTTTTCTTTTGCAACTTCTATTTTCTGTTTTGGGTTTTGGACTAAGATTAGAGAACTCTACTGAAATTATTCATATGAGAATCATCTTTTACTTTTCCTTTTTATAGTTCTAAGACTTGGAAATTGGATCTTAACTTTCTTTTCTATTTTCATTTTACTTCTTCTGCAATTTCTTCTTTTCTGTTTGGTCAAGAGAGTAATTGAGATCTAGATCTGCTTTCTATTCTTGTTATTCTTCTGCAATTGTCAATTTCTTTTTCGAGATTTTATAATTGAGCTGAGCTTTTCTTGCTGTCTTGACTCTTCTGTAATTTTTCATTTCTGTTTTGGTTCTTCTGCGATTTCTCTTCATCTCATGCTTCTTTAATTCACTGCACTTCTATTTCTAGTTCAATTTGAATCCCAATACCCAAATTCCCTTTATTCTTCATGCAATTTAAGTTTCCTAGCAATTTAGATTCAGAAATTTAAGTTTCTTGCACTTTAAGTTTCAGTCATTTACATTTCTTGCAATTTAAGTTTCAGCTTGTTTACTTTCTTGCTCTTTAAGTTTCTGCAATTTACTTCTTCTGCACTTTAAGATTCAGCCAATTTTCATTCTGCACTTTAGTTTACTTGCAATTTTACTTCTATTAATCAAGTTTCACTCAAATCATCGGATATTTGCTTAACTAAATTCATCACCTAACTAAAGTTGCTCAATCCATCAATCCCTGTGGGATCGACCTCACTCTTGTGAGTTATTACTACTTGATGCGACCCGGTACACTTGCCAGTGAGTTTGTGTGGAATCATTTTTCCCTCATCACATGATTAATTCCTTGAGTTTATATTTTCTTTAGTTGTTTTTTCAAGTTCATGATCACATGCATTAGTCAGAACAGAGACAGAAAGATTCAGAGATAGAAACAAAACACACTGCAATAAGTATCTTGCTGGCATTGAACGCCATACAAGGAAGGCAGAGTGGGCATTGAACGCCCACCAGAAGCAGCCAAACTGGCGTTGATCACCACACAGGGTGTCCACGATGGGTGTTCAACGTCTAAGAAGACCAAAGAGTTGGCGTTGAACGCCAGCCATGGAGCAAAGGCAGAAGCAGAAGACCTGGCGTTGAACGCCAGGAAGGAGGTCCCTCCTGGGGTGTTCAACGCCCTGAATACAGCAGGAAGCTGGCATTGAACGCCAGCTATAAAGCATGAGCTGTGCGTTCAATGGCCATAAGGGGGCAGGGAATTTGAATTCCCTAGCCCCTCAGGACCAGTGGGTCCCACAGCATCTTCACCTACCCCACCTTCTTCTCTCTTCTTTTCACACTTCCCCACACACTTTTCCTCAACCAATCACATCCATACCTCTTCCCCAAAACCATCATAACTCCCACCAACCCCCACCCACTAAAATTTAAACTTTCCCACCCATACAACTCCCCCCGGTTCATTCAAAACCCTACCCACAACCTCCCTATAAATACCCCCTCATACCACTTATCCCACATACTACTCATACACCTTCAACCCTCCCTTGGCCGAATTGCTCTTCTCCCTCCATCTCCATCTATTTTCTTCTTCTTCTACTCCATTCTTCTCTTTTGTTTATTTTTTGTCGGAGACGAGCAAAGCTTTTAAGTTTGGTGTTGAAAAAGCCTTGCTTTTTACTTTCCATCCCACTTATGGCACCCAAGACCGGAGAACCCTCTAGAAAAAGGAAAGGAGAGGCCATAACCACCACCAATGAATCTTGGAAGATAGAGAGATTCATCACCAAAGCCCACCAAGACCACTTTTTTGAAGTAGTGGCAAAGAAAAAGTGATCCCTGAGGTCCCTTTTAGGCTTAAGAAGAATGAGTATCTGGAGATCTGATATGAAATCTGGAGAAGATGTTGGGAAATCCTAACAAATCCCATCCAAGAGGTTGAGATCTTAATGGTGCAAGTGTTCTATGCTAATGCATGGGTCACGAAAAACCATGACATTAGTGTGAACCCTCATCCTAAAAATTGGAGCACCACCGTCCGAGGAAGAATCTTAGACTTTAGTCCAGAAAGTGTGAGATTGGCGTTCAACTTGCCTTTGATGCAAGGAGACCCACATCCTTACACTAGAAGAGTCAATTTTGATCAGAGGCTAGATCAAGTGCTCTCAGACATCTGTGTGGAAAGAGCACAGTAGGAAAAGGATTCCCAAGACAAGCCTATCCAACTAAGAAGGCTTGACCTCAAGCCCATAGAAGGTGGAAATACATGAGGTGATACCTCAAGAGTTGTACAAAGTGGTCGACAAGTCCTCCACCCAAGCAAGGTTACCTTTCCCTTATCTTATCTGTCACCTATGCAATTCAGCTGGAATTGTCATAGAAGGTGACATTCCAATTGAGGAGGACAAGTCCATTACTAAAAGAAGGATGGAGCATGATGAGAGAGAAATTGTCGTTGGTAAAGAATTTCTTAAAGAAATCTCGGTGTAAGCATAGTTCTAAACCAACAAACAATTCCTCACATCAAACATTTGGTTGTCACAAGTACAAACCCCTATAAAAATAACCGAAGTATTCAAACCTTGGGTCGTTCTCCCTAGGAATTGCAATGAAGTGTTCAATTATTGGCTATGAAGTATCATTAGGGGTTTTTGAGATAAGGAACAAGAAAAGTAAATTGCAAGAATTAAACTAATAATTAATAAAGCTCTTGACAAGGTATGAGAACTAGAAGTCCTATCCTCGTTAACTTCCTCAATTGTGACATCAATTATCCATTGCTCCCACTTAGTCAACCTTTAGCTATGAAGGAAAGTCAAGTGAATGAATCAATTTGATTCCTCAAGTCCTAGTTAACTCCTAAGGAAAGACTAGAGTTAGTGAAATTCAAATCAACTAGCAACTTTCAACTATCAATCAACAAAAGAGTTGGATAACTCAAGAGTCTCCAATTACTCAACCTAAGCCAAGAGGAACAAAAATATAACTCATAACTAGAAGAAGCATTTGAACAAACACCTAGTGGGCAATACAAACAAACAACACATAAATTGCAAGAATGATGCACGGAAACTTGTCTCTCAACAATTTTCCCTCGGCAAGTATACCGAATTGTCGTCAAGTAAAAACTCACAATAGAGTGAGGTCGAATCCCACAGGGATTGATTGGTCAAGCAACTTTAATTGGAGGAATGTTCTAGTTGAGCTAAGCAGAATTTGATTGGAGAATTGCAGGAAATTAAATGGCGAAAAGTAAATGGCAGGAAATGTAATTACTGAAAATAAAGGACTGAATGTAAATGACGGAAAGTAAATTGCAGAATCTTAAATGGGGAATGGGGAAGATGAACATAAAAGTAAATGGCAGAAAGTAAAGAGAATGGGTAATATCAGAAATGGGGAGTTCATTGGGCTCAGGAGATGTTGTATTCTCCGGATCAAGTTCATTTTCATCTCTTCCTCAATCAATGCATTCATTGATCTCCTTGGAAATCTTAAGTGATTGAATTCCAATTCCTTGGTAATTCAATCTCTCAAATCTTGATCAATAGCCAATTCCTTGGTCTAATTGCTCATGAGAAGAGATGAAGTGTGGTCACTGATTATACCACATGTATTCCCAAATCAAAATGTTGGTAGGATTATATGTCACTATATCCATCCAAACCCCAATTTGGTCCAACATGAGAAAGTATTTCTAGTATGATCTCTTCATTCTTCTTCCAAGGTTTCGAAGAGATCCAAGTATGAATAGCTTCTTTTCCAAGACAACTACCCAATCGGATGAAGATTGAAAGCTTTCTAGTAAAATCAAGAGAAAAAAAAGAAGAAGAATAATGAAAACTATTATTGATCCATCAAATTACAACAGAGCTCCCTAACCCAATGAAAGGGGTTTAGTTGTTAATAGCTCTGGGAATGGAAAACAAAGATGGAAAATACATTCTCAAAAGTAGAACTAAAAGTGCAGAGAAAGTAAAATTATACAGAGAGTAGTTCTCCCAATGGCCAAAAGCTCTCTCTCTAGTTCAAAACTACTCCTATATATACTACTCTTCTGATCTTCTAGTTGGCTCTTCAAGTCTTTGGATATGGGCCTTTGGATCTTGAGTTAAAGCAGTTTGGAATCTTCAGTGGGCTCAGCTTTACTTGCAGAGAAAGTGTGAAGTAGGCATGGACTTTAGCTAGGACGTTAGTGGCGTTAACGTTAAGTGAAAATGTGGGTTCGAGAACGTTAGTGACAATCACCTTTTTCACTAACGTTCCTAGCCCAAGATGGTTCACGTTAACTTCAACGTTAGTGGCACTAACGTGACCACTAACGTTGCCTCTTGGTCTATCGCAAGCGTTATTGGCGTTCACCTTTGCTAATAACGTTACTCTTAGCCCCCCTTTTCTCACGTTAGAGTCCACGTTAGTATAACTAACGTGGCTTTTAACGTGGGCATGCCTTAGCCTCGAGAGCGTTAGTGACACTTACCTTTGTCACTAACGCTCCAAACGCCCCTTCTCACGTTAGTGCCTCACGTTAATTGTCTTAACGTGGCCACTAACGTGGTGGTGATTGCCATCTCCAATGTTAGTGACAAAGGTGAGTGTCACTAACGTTGGCTCATCATTTCTTTCCTCCACGTTAGCTTCCACGTTAATGCAATTAACGTGGCAACTAACGTGGCTCATAGTGGCTTGGTCCAACGTTAGTGACAAAGGTGAATGTCACTAACGTTGGCGATTCCTTGCTCCTCCCACGTTAGAGTTCAAGTTAACGTGACTCTTAACATGGCCAATTGGGCTTAGTCCAACGTTAGTGACAAAGGTGAGTGTCACTAACGTTGGCATTGTCTTCCCTTTCCACGTTAGAGTTCACGTTAACTGAGTTAGTGTGACTCTTAACGTGGCCAATCCAGGTTATGAGATCATGCATTTTGTCATTTGTCATTCAATTCATGCATAATTCTCATAAAACCACATGAAATTCACAATGTTTGCTTGAATCAAGATGTAAGTGATTATCTACCCAAAACTTGCTTATTAACTAAGAAAATGCATGAAACTACCCTAAAACAATAAAGAAAAGATCAGTGAAATTGTCCAAAATTCCCTGACATCACAACACTAAACTTAAAGCTTGCTTGTCCCTAAGCAAGTACTGAAACATGAGAATGATGAATGAAATGACAAGAGAAATGAGTCATTATTGTGGAAGTCATGTCCTTGGTTTTATGGGGTTTCATGCATAACAACTTAGGTTCATTCCTTCATTGGCTTTCAGACCTTTACCATGCCCTGGAATATTCACTTGATTGCACCCTATGAGACTTTTATTCATTGATCCCTTTGTCTTTTCAGGGTTTGATTGTGTTCTTTAGACTAGGTGCTCTGTAAGGGGGCGACTCTTTAAGATAAGCTTTCAGCCAGCACTCCCGAACCAGTTGGTTCAAGGTGCTAGGTGTTAAGACACCCCTAAGGACTTACTCCCTCAAGTCTCTTTCCCCCCATACATTCACACCACAGGCACATGGTTTATTATTTTTCTTCTTGAGACCTTGGTGTCCAGCACCTCTTTGGGTTACTAAGTGCTTTGTAGCAAGGGTTACTCTTGATAGTGGACTTTCAGCTGATAATCCCGGGTTAGTTAACCCAAGTTACCAAGTGATAAGGCACCCCTGAGAGCTTATTCATCCAAATATATCCTTTGCACAGGAGCACCACAGACACATGCCTTAAGATTCAACCCTTGGTACCTAGCCTTATTTCTTACTCTTTTTCTTTATTTCTCAACTTTCATTTTTCTTTCCCCTTTTCTTATTAGGATCTTGTTATTTAGCTAGTCTCATGGGGTGTGTTTCAAGCATATGATTCAGGACAGATAGTTGCCTTCCTACCTTGTTGGTGAACCAACTTAGCTAAGTACTTACTACACCACAAGCTCAAGAACTTACTCCACAAATTGAACATCACTCTGGTCTTTCATAACATCTCTTTTTATTTGACTTAAAGGACAATCATACAAGTAAGCAAGGTGAAAATGCAATAGTGACATTAGACTAGCAAGCATAAACCTAAGCAATGAAAACTTAAAGGCAGAATTTAAAATCCTAAACTATCATGGAAATATGTTCTATTTTATACATGATTTTCCTTATTTAAAACTTGAAAAAGATGGAACAAAGAAGGAACTCCACCACCTTTTACTCCTGGGGTTGCTCATGCGAGCCTCTTGTTTGTCCTCTTTGTGTCTTTCTTAAGTGCTTGAACCCCCACTTACCTTGCTTTTTCCAATTAACTTTTTCTAGAAGCCAGCATCTTCCATCTTCTTTTTCAATGTTTCCTTCTGCTGTTTCACCTTCCTTTCCTCTTGTTCTGTTAGATCTTTTTGGACTGTATCATACCTAGGAATTGCAGAGTGCAAATTATGCATATGCCCAGTTATATAGTTCAACTTGGCCTGAGTGTTTATGTTGAACTCTTCCCTATGTAGTTGCTGTCCTTCATTAAGCACGCTGAACTCATTGAATGCTTTTGTTTGAGCTAACTGATGTTGGTTGAGTTCTTGAAGGCGTTTATCTTGACGCTCTTGCCTTTCAGTCACTTGATTGATGGCTTGAGTGAGCTGGGAGTATTGCTCCTGTTGCTACTCCATTTGTTGCTTCTGCCACTCCCTCTGCTGACCCATCCAATTAGAGAGCAGTTCTTCTTGACGATCCATCTTTTTGGCTTGAATGTGCAGTTGTTGTTCTTGTCCATCCATATAACTCCTTGCTAGCTCCTCAATGGCTACGTGAATGTGATTCAAGCTTATGTTGGTTGGATTGTAGTACTCTTCTTGCTGGTATTCTTCTTGATGAGATTCTTCTCGGTGAGGTCCTTCTTGTGATGTTCTTTTCCCTATTTGAGGCCTTCTTTGTTGTTGGGCGGGTGCCACATAAGTTATACGCTGTAGCATAACTAACCTCCCAGGGTATACCCAATTTGGATTGCTGTCCTCGAAGATCACCTTGGCTTTCTTACATAGTCTCGTGATGGTTCTGGGATACAAAAGCCGAGCGCTCGGATCACTCTTTTCGGCTGCTTCTTGGATTCCCTCAGCTATGATTTCATGTACATTGATGTCTCCACCGCTCATAATGCAATGTAGCATAGTAGCTCGAGCAATGTTGACTTCAGAATTGTTTGAGGCTGGGAGGATAGATATTCTCACGAGCTCAAACCATCCCTTGGCTTCCGGGATGAGGTCTCCTCTTTTGATGAACCGTGGCCTCTTATCTGCATACCTTTCCCAATCTGATCCTATGACACACATGTCATTTACAATTTCTTCAAGCTCATCATTGTCTGGCCCATTACTTATCCTTGATTGGTAGCTTGGCTTATCAGAGGATTGTGATTTCAGATGAAGAGTCCTCATGATCGCATTAGGACTGAAGTCTACCTCTGTTTCTCTCACGTAACTTTTGAAGGTTGGAGCCTTGGTATTGTCTTCCCTGGCCACATTGGCATAGAACTCCTTAATGAGATTAGCATTTATTCTTATTTCTGGGTTCGTGAGTTCTTGCCAACCCCTCTGTTCAATATTTTCCCGAATCTGCGGGCACTCATCATAGTTGAATTGGAACGTCAGCTCTGGCAAAACTTTCTTGTGCTTGATACGTTCGAATTGAAGCTCATGGAAAGCGGTCTTGAACCTTCCTTCGTCAAAAGGAATGCTCTCCACTGGTGTCTTTTTCTTTCGCCTTTTGGAGCTTGATGACGTCATAAGTGATTTTTGAGATGGGAAGGTGTTGAGAATTATTGGTTAATGATGGACTTCGACCGATTGAGATGGGGGTGTAGTTAAGGGAGTGGGTGAGAGTGTTTTTGATGGGGTAGTAGGAGTTGGGTTCCAAAAGTGGGAAGTAAAAAGAATGGAATTGGAATGTGAAAGGGAGTATGGAATAAGAACCACTTATATAGGGAAGTGGTGAGTAAATGAAAGGTGTGGATTGATGGAGTGTGTGTATGATGAACGGATGAGGTTTAGCATGGGATGAGCGCAAGGATCATCAACTTTATGATGGGGTTGGTTTGATTTCCAAGCGTGTCATTCTTTCAATGTTGCATGGCAACATTTCCCAATGCATTCCCCTTGAAGACACGTGTATAGTCCTCTCCTTTTGTGGTGGCCAAACCCTCCTCCTTCAATTGTCCCATCAATTCTCCTACAAAACAAAAGGGATGTGATTAATGGAATTGTGGGAAGTGGCAGCAAAATTTAAAAAAATTGGGATAACTACTTTTTAAAGTTTTTGTTTCTAACTAACTAAGTGCTATTCATGAATGCAAACCAACTGACTTTTTAATTGTTCATGTATGCAACATTGGTGACACCAAACTTAGTTTGTGTCCATGTGGTGTACAAAGTTTTGTTCAAGGCTCTAAGAGTAACATGATATGAATTGTATTTATGCTCTTCTTAGTATGCCTTAAACACCAAACTTGTTCTTCACTATGTGCTGCATAAAAGGATTCATTCAAGTATATGTCAAAGTTGATTTGGAATTCATGAACCTTGCATTATTAACTACTTTAAAGCATATAAAACATGGGTTGCCTCCCATGAAGCGCTACTTTAGTGTCACTAGCTTGACGTTCTGACTTTGTCAGGGTGGTTGGTAATGCTTCAAATCTTCCCCCTCGCAGTAAATCTATCTCCACTGGCTTCATCAAGGATCTCCACATGTTCTAAGGAGAGAATCCTGTTGATGGTGAAAACTTTAGGTAGCTGAGATGGGATGGTGGGGAGATGAGGTGGGATAACTGGGAAATAAGCTGAGATCACTTTATCCCCTGGAGAGAAGTCCTCTGTACGGATCTTCTTGTTCCTCTACCTCCTTGGTGCCTTCTTCTTTGTTTCTTTTGATGTTGCCCTACTCTTTGTGACCACTTTTTCCAAGAAAATTTTGTTGCTGGTCTCATATGACTCTGGTGGTTTAGGTTCCTCCTGGTTTTCCTTTTGCTGTGACAACTGCTGACTGTCTTGTTCATCAACCAAAGGGATTCCCAGGTGTACAGCTTGTGCTTCAATGCTTGTTTCTTCCACCAGTGCTTTGTCGTGCTCTCCCCTTGGTTCCTTGCTTTCCTGATCTGCTTCTTGTGAGGGTTTGAAGACATTGAATGCGAGTTGTTCGTCATGTATCCTCAGTATTAGCTCTCCTCGCTCCACATCTATGAGCGCTCTGGCTGTAGCTAGGAATGGTCTTCCCAATATGATTGGGTGAAGGTGACTCTCTTCTATTTCCAATATGACAAAGTCTGTGGGAAGGAAGTAGTTCCCAACCTTTACCAACACATTTTCAACCACTCCTACTGCTTGTTTTTGAGTTTTATCAGCCAGCCTGATGACTACGTCTGTGGGTATTAGCTCATTGATCTGCAGCTTCTTCATAAGGGATAAAGGCATTAAGTTGATGCTTGCTCCCAGGTCACAGAGTCCTTTGTCAAACATTGTTTCTCCTATGGTGCAGGGGATGTGAAAACTCCCTGGGTCCTTCCTTTTTGTAGGCAACTCTGGTTGAATGAGAGCACTGCACTCCTTATTCATCACTATTGTTTGCCCTCCTTTGAGTGAGCTTTTCCTGGTCAGCAGCTCTTCATATACTTAATGTACGAGGGCATTTGTTGGAGAGCCTTGATGAATGGTATGTTTACATGGAGAGATGTAAACATATCAAGGAACTTTGAGTATATTCTCTTTTCCACACCACCCTTGAGTCTTTGGGGAAAAAGGTGCATAGAGTTTCAGCATCTCCTTCTGTGTAATTTTGGTTTCTTGGTGACCCTCTTCCTGCTTCTCTGCTGAAGTATCTCCAGAGTGTTCGAAGGGTTTGTTCAGCTCTTCCTCAGTCCCCTTATCACTTATAGTGACCATCTTGCATTCTTTCCATGTTACTTTCTTTGCTTCACCTCTTAGGTTTTTCTCTGTGTCACTTGGGAAGCTGTCAGTAGGTTTGGAAATCTTCTCAGAAAGGTATCCCACTTGAAATTCTAGCCTCTTAATGGTGTCTCCCTGGTTTTTGATATTAGTTCGCACCTCCTCCTTGAACACCTTGTTCTCTTGGAGTTCCTTACATATGCCTTCAAGTAGGGTCTCAATCCTTGAGAGTCTATCTTCGGATGATGGTGAGTTGGAGTTGGAGGGATGAGAATGGCCATTTTGGTTTTGATATGGATGTTGAGAGGTGTTGTTAGGTGGGTGCTGATATGATCTCTGTGTGGAATATTGGTGAGCTGCATTGTTGTTGGGGTTGTGACGTCTCTGATCTTGGCCTTGATCTTGTTAATTTCCCCACCCAAAGTTTGGGTGGTTCCTCCAACCAGGATTGTAATTTTTGGAGTATGGATCATGGGTCTGCCTAGGTGAGTTTCCAATGTAGTTGGCTTGTTTCTGCTCACCCACTGCTTCTGCATTCACTCCTTCTTGGGTTACTGATGAGGTGGTGATTGCTGCCACTTGGTTCCTCTCCATCTTCTTGGTAAGGTCAGGCAACTACTTGGTAATCAGCTTGTTCTGGGCCAGCAATGCATCCACATTATTTAGCTCCATTAGTCCTCTAGTGTTGCCTCTTTCAGAAGCATAGAAGTAGTCATTCTCAGCTACAGTCTCAATGACATCTATGGCTTCTTCAATGGTCTTCTTCTTGTTCAGAGATCCCCCAGATGAGTGGTCCACTACCTTCTTTGATTCGTAAGAAAGACCCTCATAGAAAATGTGTAACTGCACCCATTCATTGAACATATCTGGCGGGCACTTTCTTGTCAAGTCCTTAAACCTCTCCCATGCTTCATAGAGAGTTTCACCATCTTGTTGCCTGAAGGTTTGTACCTCAGCTCTTAACCTGTTGATTCTTTGAGGAGGATAGAATCTCGCCAAAAATTTGTTCACCACATCTTCCCAGGTTGTTAAACTCTCCTTCGGGAAGGACTCCAGCCATTTGGATGCTTTGTCCTTGAGTGAGAAGGGAAACAGAAGCAGTCTATAGGTGTCAGGATGAACACCATTAGACTTCACAGTATCGCATATCCTCAGGAATGTGGTGAGATGTTGATTGGGATCTTCTTGGACACTTCCTCCGAATGAACAATTGTTCTGAACACGGGTGATGAGCTGTGGCTTTAGTTCAAAATTATTAGCGTGTATGGTTAGCTTTTGGATGCTACTTCCACAGTTTCCTGGGTTTGGATTTATGTAGGATCCCAGAACTCTTCTCTCTTGCCCAGCATGATGCACTGGACCTTCTCTGCCATGGTTGTGAGCCTCTTCTTCATGATGGTTCTCCATATTCTCATCCATGTCTGGTTCAAAGTACTCTTCCTCTTCCTCAGCACCAACAACTCTCTTTCTTCTTGCTTCCCTCCTTAATCTAAAAAAGGTCCTCTCAGGTTCAGAATCAACAGAAGTTGAAGCCCCGCTTCTTCTACCTGTCATACAACCAACAAGGTCAAAGCAAAAGGGAGATAGAGAATATTCTTGTTAAAAATGCTGTTAGTGTGAGTGATGCAATATATCAAACAGTTAGTGGGTTAATGAACTGAATTGTAACAAATACGAGAACACCACAAACAGGTAGGGGTAAAGGGAAGAAAATAACTAAAACTGAAAGTAAATTACTCAAACAGAATTTAAATCAAACAAAAGAAAAATGCTCAATCTAGTTATCCACCAATTTAATCATTGTTGATACAAAATCAATCCCTGGCAATGGTGTCATAAACTTGATGCACAGAAACTTGTCTCTCAACAATTTTCCCTCGACAAGTATACCGAATTGTCGTCAAGTAAAAAATCACAATAGAGTGAGGTTGAATCCCACAGGGATTGATTGGTCAAGCAACTTTAATTGGAGGAATGTTCTAGTTGAGCTAAGCAGAATTTGATTGGAGAATTGCAGGAAATTAAATGGCTGAAAGTAAATGGCAGGAAATGTAATTACTGGAAATAAAGGACTGAATGTAAATGACGGAAAGTAAATTGTAGAATCTTAAATGGGGAATGGGGAAGATGAACATAAAAGTAAATGGCAGAAAGTAAAGAGAATGGGTAAGATCAGAAATGGAGAGTTCATTGGGCTCAGGAGATGTTGTATTCTCCGGATCAAGTTCATTTTCATCTCCTCCTCAATCAATCCATTCATTGATCTCCTTGGTAATCTTAAGTGATTGAATTTCAATTCCTTGGTAATTCAATCTCTCAAATCTTGATCAATAGCCAATTCCTTGGTCTAATTGCTCATGAAAAGAGATGAAGTGTGGTAACTGATTATACCACATGTATTCCCAAATCAAAATGTTAGTAGGATTATATGTCACTATATCCATCCAAACCCCAATTTGATCCAACATGAGAAAGCATTTCTAGTATGATCTCTTCATTCCTCTTCCAAGGTTCCGAAGAGATCCAAGTATGAATAGCTTCTTTTCCAAGACAACTACCCAATTGGATGAAGATTGAAAGCTTTCTAGTAAAATCAAGAGAAAAGAAAGAAGAAGAATAATAAAAACTATTATTGATCCATCAAATTACAACAGAGCTCCCTAACCCAATGAAAGGGGTTTAGTTGTTCATAGCTCTGGGAATGGAAAACAAAGATGGAAAATACATTCTCAAAAGTAGAACTAAAAGTGCAGAGAAAGTAAAATTATACAGAGAGTAGTTTTTCCAATGGCCAAAAGCTCTCTCTCTAGTTCAAAACTACTCCTATATATACTACTCTTCTGATCTTCTAGTTGGCTCTTCAAGTCTTTGGATATGGGCCTTTGGATCTTGAGTTGAAGCAGTTTGGAATCTTCAGTGGGCTCAGCTTTACTTGCAGAGAAAGTGTGAAGTAGGCATGGATTTTAGCTAGGACGTTAGTGGCGTTAACGTTAAGTGAAAATGTGGGTTCGAGAACGTTAGTGACAATCACCTTTTTCACTAACGTTCCTAGCCCAAGATGGTTCACGTTAACTTCAACGTTAGTGGAACTAACGTGACCACTAACGTTGCCTCTTGGTCCATCGCAAGCGTTATTGGCGTTCACCTTTGCCAATAACGTTACTCTTAGCCCCCCTTTTCTCACGTTAGAGTCCACGTTAGTATAACTAACGTGGCTCTTAACGTGGGCATGCCTTAGCCTCGAGAGCGTTAGTGACACTTACCTTTGTCACTAACGCTCCAAACGCCCCTTCTCACGTTAGTGCCTCACGTTAATTGTCTTAACGTGGCCACTAACGTGGTGGTGATTGCCATCTCCGACGTTAGTGACAAAGGTGAGTGTCACTAACGTTCGCTCATCATTTCTTTCCTTCATGTTAGCTTCCACGTTAATGCAATTAATGTGGTAACTAACGTGGCTCATAGTGGCTTGGTCCAACGTTAGTGACAAAGGTGAGTGTCACTAACGTTGGCGATTCCTTGCTCCTCCCACGTTAGAGTTCAAGTTAACGTGACTCTTAACGTGGCCAATTGGGCTTAGTCCAACGTTAGTGACAAAGGTGAGTGTCACTAACGTTCGCTCATCATTTCTTTCCTTCATGTTAGCTTCCACGTTAATGCAATTAATGTGGTAACTAACGTGGCTCTTAACGTGGGCATGCCTTAGCCTCGAGAGCGTTAGTGACACTTCCCTTTGTCACTAACGCTTCAAACGCCCCTTCTCACGTTAGTGCCTCACGTTAATTGTCTTAACGTGGCCACTAACGTGGTGGTGATTGCCATCTCCGACGTTAGTGACAAAGGGGAGGGTCACTAACGTTCGCTCATCATTTCTTTCCTTCATGTTAGCTTCCACGTTAATGCAATTAATGTGGTAACTAACGTGGCTCTTAACGTGGGCATGCCTTAGCCTCGAGAGCGTTAGTGACACTTCCCTTTGTCACTAACGCTTCAAACGCCCCTTCTCACGTTAGTGCCTCACGTTAATTGTCTTAACGTGGCCACTAACGTGGTGGTGATTGCCATCTCCGACGTTAGTGACAAAGGGGAGGGTCACTAACGTTCGCTCATCATTTCTTTCCTTCATGTTAGCTTCCACGTTAATGCAATTAATGTGGTAACTAACGTGGCTCTTAACGTGGGCATGCCTTAGCCTCGAGAGCGTTAGTGACACTTCCCTTTGTCACTAACGCTTCAAACGCCCCTTCTCACGTTAGTGCCTCACGTTAATTGTCTTAACGTGGCCACTAACGTGGTGGTGATTGCCATCTCCGACGTTAGTGACAAAGGGGAGTGTCACTAACGTTGGCATTGTCTTCCCTTTCCACGTTAGAGTTCAAGTTAACGTGACTCTTAACGTGGCCAATTGGGCTTAGTCCAACGTTAGTGACAAAGGTGAGTGTCACTAACGTTGGCATTGTCTTCCCTTTCCACGTTAGAGTTCACGTTAACTAAGTTAATGTGACTTTTAACGTGGCTAATTGCCAATTTGGAGTGTTAGTGGTATTCACTTTTACCACTAACGCTGGAGCTCCCTTTCTCTCCATGTTAACTACCACGTTAATGTAGTTAACGTGGCAATTAATGTGGGCCATGATGGTTTCGAAGGCGTTATTGGCAATCACTTTTTTCGTTAACGTTGCAATTTTATTCCCATTCCACGTTAGTGGTCACGTTAATTAGATTAACGTGACTGCTAATGTGGCTCTTCCTTGCTTCCTTTGTCCTGAAATCAAGCAAATAAAGTGCATCAAGCTCTAATCCAAGTTATGAGACATGCATTATCCAATTTGTCATTCAATTCATGCATAATTCTCATAAAACCACATGAAATTCACAATGTTTGCTTGAATCAAGATGTAAGTGATTATCTACCCAAAACTTGCTTATTAACTAAGAAAATGCATGAAACTACCCTAAAACAGTAAAGAAAAGGTCGGTGAAACTGACCAAAATGCCCTGGCATCAAAGAATTAAGGGAATCTACAACTACAAAAGCAAGAGATCAACAATAGAGAACCAAAGTAATTATGAAACAACAAAGAAATCATGAATTGCATTAAAAGAAAATGTAGATCTACAAGAGAATCCATAAACTACAACTAACAATACAAAAGAACTACAAGAGAACTACAAGAGAAGAAGAATTCTACAACTACAAGAGAACAATTAAAGATGGAAAAGGAAAATTAGAAGAGAAGAAGTAGATCTAGATCTAAGAACTAAGAACCCTAATCTAGAGAGAGGATAGAGTTTCTCTCTCTAGAAACTAAATAAAGCTTGATCTAAACTAAAGTTAACTAGATAACTAATCCCCCTTCATTTCTTGGGTTTAATAGCTTCAGAAATGAGTTGGATTGGACCCAAAAATGCTCCAGAAATCGTTGGCCTCGAGTTGCCTTTAGTGAGTCACGTGCAACTTCCCACGTGTACGTGTCCCTAAATGCCAGGCAATTATGGCAAATTTTATCTCATTTTGAAGCCCCGGATGTTAGCTTTCCAACTCAACTAGAACCGCCTTATTTGGACCTCTGTAGCTCAAGTTATGATCGATTAAGTGCGAATAGGTCAGGATTGACAGCTTTGCGATTTCTTCATTTCTTCATGAGTTCTCCATTTCTACATGCTTTTTCTTCATTCCCTCAATCCAATCCTTGCCTTCTAAACCTGAAATCACTTAACAAATACATCAAGACATCTAATGGAATCAAGGTGAATTAAATTTAGCTATTTTAAGTCCTAAAAAGCATGTTTTCACTCTTAAGCATAATTAAAGGAGAATTTACAAAACCATGCTATTTTAGTGAATAAATGGGAGAAAAGTTGACAAAACCCTCTAAATTCAACACAAGGTAAACCCTAAAAATAGGGTTTATCAACCTCCCCACACTTAAACATAGCATGTCCTCATGCTAAACCAAGAAGGAAACAAGGGGTATGACATTTATTCAATGCAACCTATCTATATGCATCCTATCCAAATGAATGCAACTAAATGCAAAATGATTCTACCTACTTGGTTAAAAAGAAATCAATCCTCCAAGATAATGTATAAACAGGTAGGGCTAAGGTCATATGATGATTCATGAATCCTACCAATTCAAATATAAAAATGAAGTTCAAATAGAACGCTCATGAAAGCCGGGAATCAAGGAATCGAGCATCGAACCCTCACCAGAAGTGTTTGCACTCTAGTCGCTCAAGTGTATAGGGTCGATTCTCTCAATTCTCCCCTAATCATACTTTCCAAGGTTTGTTTTCATCTAACAATCAACAATTATTCAATGCATGCATACATTCATGACGAGGTATTTTCATAGGTTGTAATAGGGCTAGGGTCAAGGTAGGATTGTATATGGTTAAGTGGTATAGAATTTGAATCTTTGATCAACTTAAACTTTCCACCTAACCTATGACAACCTATACAATTTAAGTGCTAACTTAACTACCCATTCTTCACTTTTTCACATACTCATGCATTTTCTTTTGATTACCACACATAGCATTGATCTTTATTAATCTTTACTTTGGGGCATTTTGTCCCCTTTTATTGCTTTTTTTTTTCTTTTTTTTCTATATTTTTTTTCTTTTTATTCATATATATATATTTTTTCTTTTTCTTTATCATTTTTTTTCTTTTATTTTTCACAATAAAGTATATACGAAGGCATCAATGCATATGGTTTTACATATAATTAATACATGAGCATGTACCCAATTCCCTAAATTCCCGATAGAAATACAAAATACCCTTTTATCCCAACCAATGTCCCAAGTTTTCCCACACTTGAATGATACTCACACTCACTAGCCTAAGCTAATCAAAGATTCAAATAAAAGATATTTATTATTTTTCGCTTTAAGGCTTGTAATATGCTAAATTAAGAACAAATGGGTTAATTGTAGGCTCAAAGTTGGTGAACAATGAAAGATAAAAGGTAAGGCTATTTGGGTAAGTGAGCTAATTGAAACGATGGCCTCAATCATATAAATGCATGAATACACAAAATAATAGACATAAAGAATCAAACAAATCAAAGATTACAATCATAGAAAGAGAATAATGCACACAAAAAGGAAAATAAGTGGTTATAGGATGTAACCACACCATTTGGCTCAAAACTCACGTGCTTGTGTTCTTAGCTCAAAAACCATGTTCCAAAATACATTCTTCAAGCAAGCTTATCACAAAAATTTTTCAAATTGGTAGAGTGCCCTAAAACAGTTTCTTGGAAAAAAAAATTATCACTCTAACCAAGTAGTCCTATCAAGAAGTGGTAAAATATGTACAAATTCTAACTAACATGCAACCTATCATGCAATGCAATAATTAATCTAACAAATAAAACTAAGAATTGGTGTTGGACAAGAAAATTGTTACCTGTGGAGATCGGTCATCGACCGAACCTCCCCACACTTGAAGATTGCACCGTCCTCGGTGCATGCAAAGAAGAGCAAGGTGGACGGGTTGAAACAACTGATGAGCTTCTTCAAAAGGTTGTGCGGATGAACTTGTTTGTCACCCCATTTAGAAACTTTTCCTTTTTCCTTCTTGGTGGCCAACCTAAAAGGAGAGAAAAAGAAAGAAAATTAAGCCTATAACAAAGATATCAAAGCAGATAGAACATAGGCGGGGGCTAATGCCAAATAAGAGTAAGGTTCTCAACTATATAGTAGCTACGACATATGAGTGAGAAAACAATATAAGCTAAGGCATATTAACTAATACTTGATGCAAGAGTAAAGGCAAAGCATGAAGAGCATGTTGAGCATCAAGTTCAAACAAGAAAGAGTTGACACAGACAAGACCAGTGATAAGCATGAGAGCAACTGGTCCTATCCTTACTCAATGATAATAAGGTACAAAAACAAAGAATAATGAGTTAGGAAGGACTAAAGTACTAATGTTGTGTGTGGAACAATTATAACAATTAATGCTAAACAAGTCACGAAGCACCAAAATAATCCAAAGAATTCTCAACAATTGAGTATAAAAACAAGAAACTTAGAAAAGAAAATAAGAACAAGCTATAAAAACAAAATAAAAATGCAAAGAATAAAAGTATGCAAATACAATAAACAAAGGAAAATAAAAGATGAGAAAAAGAAATTTTTTATTTTTTTAATTTATTTATTTATATATTTATTATTTATTTATTTATTTATTTATTTATTTTTATTTTTATTTTTATTCCTTTTGTAGGCAAAGGTGCCAAAAGGGCAAGTGAATGTTGTCTTTTCCTGATCTTCAGGAGCAATGTGAATCTGGAAGTAACCAGTGAATCCATCAAGAAAGCAATAATGAGATTTACCCGCCAAACGGTCCAACATCTGATCGATAAAGGGAAAAAGGGTAGTGGTCCTTCCTTGTGGTGGCATTCAATCTTCTATAATCAATGCACACTCGCCACGCATTTTGTACTCTCTTGGTGACCACTTCGCCATCATCCTTTTTAACCGCAGTGATGTCCGGTTTCTTGGGAACAACCTAGACCGGGCTCACCCACTCACTGTCAGAAATTGGGTATATGATACCCGCATCAAGTAGCCTAGTGACCTCTTTCTTTACCACATCAAGGATGGTTGGGTTGAGTCTCCTTTGCAGTTGCCTAACCAGCCTAGCCCCCTCTTGGAGAAATATACGATGCATGCACTTGCGAGGGTCAATCCCCATAATATCGGCTAGGCTCCAACCAATTGCCTTCTTGTACTTTCTTAGAACATCTAGGAGCTTCCCTTCTTCTTCACTAGAAAGCTCACTAGCAATAATGACCGGAAACTTTTGGTTGTCCTCTAAGAAAGCATACTTCAAATGAAATGGAAGAGGCTTCAATTCACTCTTTTCCTCAAGCTGAGGTTCCTTTTCATCAAGCTCATGGAGTTTATTCTCAACAACTTTCTCTTGTTCATCCTCTTGGTCACCCGTCTCTTCAATAATAGGGTAGCATAAATTATTGTAGTCTTCTTTTCACATTTCTGTTATCACTTCATCGATTACATCACATCGGAGAACGGAATGCTCTTCGGGAGGATGCTTCATGGCTTCTTCCAAATTGAACTTGATAGTCTTGTCTCCAACCTCAAAAGAATATGTGCCGGTGAAGGCATCTAACTTGAATTTAGAGGTCTTAAGGAAGGGTTTACCAAGTAGAACGGAGGATGAGCTTCTATTTTCTGTTGGAGGCATTTCAAGGATGTAAAAGTTAACCGGAAAGACTAAGTCCTTGATCGCCACAAGTACATCTTCTGCTATTCCCATCACAGTGATCACACTTTTATCGACTAAGGCAAACTTCGCCGCCGAATTCTTTAATGGAGCTAAATTCAACCGCATAAAGATAGAAAGCGGTATGATGAAAAGTGCGCCCACCAATATAACAAGACACCAAACAAGGCCTATGGTCATCACATTTTTTTGGAATAGGCTCCATCAAGGAAGAAATCGAACTACCCAAGGATAATGTCTCCAACTCTCCTATCCTATCCTTGTGTGTACTACACAAGTCTTTCAAAAATTTTGCATACTTCGGAATTTGTTGGATAGCATCAAGACATGGTATGGTTACCTCAACCTTCTTGAACACTTGAAGCATGTTCAAATCGAATTCCGGAGTCTTCTTTGCTTTCTTCACCATGGAAGGGAATGGGATAGGAATGGACTCATCTACTATAGCTTTTCTCTTGGGTTCCTTAAAGCTTACTCCTTCTTCCTCATGCCTTTTGTCTACCTCCTCTTCTTCATGCAGAGCTTTAACAACCACTTCTTCCTCATGAATGTCTTCCATGACCCTAGGAGGTATCTCCTCCAATGTAGTCCCCGACTGTAGAGTGATGGCGTTGAGACCGTCCTTGGGGTTTGGAATGGGTTGGGATGGAAGGTTAGAAGAGCTTGAGGGTTGGTTGGTGTTGTTGTTGGAGGAGGGCATGGACATCTTTGAAAGCATGTCGGCAAGGTTGGCCAATTGAGCACCCAAGGCTTCAAATTGAGCCTTGTTGCTCTCGTCCCGTTTCTCCATAGCGGCTCTAAGCTCATCAACTTGATTGGTGGAAGATGAAGAGGTTTGGTTGGATTGTTGTCTATGGTGTGGTGCTTGGTATTTGGTGTAGCTGCTTTGGTTTTGGTTGTGTGATTTTGGTTGACTTGGTGGTTGTTGTTGTTATGGTGGTATTGGGATGAAGATTGGTTGTTGTTGTGATGATAAGAAGAGTTGTTCCATCTTTGATTTTGATTGCTCCCTTGTACATTATCCCTCCACCCTTGAGTTTGATTACTACCATGAGAGTAGTTATTTTGGCCTTGAGAAGGATAGGGCGGACGGTTGTTGTAGTTCACATTGGCCACAACAAGAGAATGCTCCTCTTGAATTTGATGGCATTGATCGGTGTAATGTGTGGTGCTAGAGCACAAACCACAAATCCTAGGAGGGCCTTCAAGTTGAGCAACCGGGGGTGGGGCTTGGATGGCTTGGATGGAGTAGTATTCCTTTTGATCTTTTTGTATTTGCGTGAGGATAGTGGTCATGTCCCCAAGCGCTTTAGTCAAGCTTTCTTCGGAAGGGGATGGTTCTACCACACCCTTGAGAGGATTACTTCTCACCCTTACATGTTGTGTAGCCTCGACAACATCATTTATCAATTTTCAAGCTTCTCCCTCCGTTTTGTTTTTCGAAAGGGAACCACCACTAGAAGCGGTGAGCAATCTTCTATCTTCTACACAAAGACCTCCGGTGAAGTAACTAATGAGCAAGTGAGTGTTCAATCTATGGTGTGGACAAGATTCCAATAGCCTTTTGAACCGAATCCAATACTCATACAAACTCTCTTGGTCTCTTTGTATTATACCCGAGATCTCCTTCCAGACGTAATCGGTCTTCTCCGGTGGGAAGAACATATCTAGAAACTCTCTCCTCAAGCAATCCCAATTGGTCACAATCTCATCCGGTAGCGCATAAAACCATATCTTTGCTTGCCCTTCAGGAGAGAAGGGAAAGGCAAAAACCATAATAGCCAACTCATCGGCTCCATGCCTTCGAGCTGAAGAACAAGCAACTTGAAAGTCTCTTAGATGTCGGATGGGGTCTTGACCTGGCAACCCATGATACTTAGGAAGTAGATGTATCAAGCTACTCTTCAACTCAAAATTCGGATCAAGATTGGGATACCTTGCTTGCAGAGGTTGAAGTATGATATCCGGAGCTCCTAGCTCATGCAAAGTGATCCGTCGTGGCTCTGCCATGTATGGTTCACCTGTAGGATGCAAAGATGTATTAGTAGTACCAACAGAAGAATAGGAAGTAGCGGACTCTAAGTCACTCTCGGTACCGTCTAGTGGTTCGGTATGTTCCTCAAGAGAGGCCGAAGTACTAGCCGTATAGTCCAACCGCCGTCTAGCTTGCCTAGTGTGTAACAAGGTCCTTTCAATCTCAGGGTCAAACTCGGCTAAGCTAGAATTCGGTTGAGACCGAGTCATCAAACTTGGAAGTCATAGCACACATACAAAAGAAATCTAAACTATAGCTAAGTATTAAAAGAAAGTAAACTATCTACAATATTCACATATTCACATAACCAATATCAAGGCATATGTTGCAACCATTCCCTGGCAACGGCGCCAAAAATTTGATGGGCATGGATTTATATTGGTTCGGAATTCCACAAAATAATCCCGTTGTTAGTATAGTCCAAACCGATAGTCGATCCTCAAATCAAATTTAGAAGGAATTGGTTGTCACAAGTTCAACCCCAATAAAAGTAACCGAAGTATTCAAACCTCGGGTTGTTTCACAAGGAATGGGAAAACATGTGCTTCAACATTGGTTAGAATTCCGGGGTTGCAAGTCATGAGCAAGAAATTAAACTAGGAATCCTA
The DNA here is from genome assembly GCF_000816755.2 of Arachis ipaensis. Lineage (NCBI taxonomy): Eukaryota > Viridiplantae > Streptophyta > Magnoliopsida > Fabales > Fabaceae > Arachis > Arachis ipaensis. The sequence goes on along the minus strand of NC_029793.2, from coordinate 79,395,915 downwards.
ACAAGCAAGTAATCTTGAAGTGCAAGAAACTAATTCCAACAACTAAAGCAAGATGTGAGCAATTCTAAACTAACAAGATAACATCCAATATAATTCTACTCTAATACTAAACAACTAACTATAACTAAGACAAGAAATTAAGATTTTTAGGTTTTCAAATATGAATGATAAAGCAACTCTTGGCTAGACATGGGATTGGGGTCACTATCCTTGTCTAATAACCATATCTTGACAATTATGAGAAACCAAACTCATTAAGTCTACTTCTATACTTGAAGTATGTTAAATGGTTTAGTCAACATCAACCCATAAGGTCCAATCTAGCTACTAATTGACTTAGTAGTAGGCTAGTGTCAATGGCTATCAAATTGACCACTAAAGGTTCCCAAATCATCAAATCTATTAGACCCAATGACTCAAATTTACCCAATTCCCTTAGCCTAGGCCAAGAGTAGAGAGAACTACTCCATAATCAAAGGAAACATTTCATCAAACACATGGTAAGCATTACTAAAAGACATATTCAAAGTGCAATTAAATTGAAATTAACAAGTACCCACTAACAATTATCAACATACAATCACTCAAACAACACAATTGACCATGAAAATCATCAATGTAACATCAACAATTCAAGATTCACAAGATTCATGAAATGGGTATAAAATGACAATTGACAAGAAAATATAAATATAACACAAGATCTAAACAAAATTATGCCAAGGAATCCAAATTAATTAATCAAAACTAGTAATTAACAAGATCCAATTCAGAATTCAACAAGAGAAGATCAAATCAAACTAGATCTAGAGAGGAACAAGGGCTTCTCTCTCTAGAAGAACAAAAAAAAACCAAAAACTAGCTAAAAATTGTGTCTAAGTGTGAATGAATGATTCCCCCTTTCCCCTTAGCATCCTTGGGTCTTTTCCATGCAGAACCAGCTTGAATTTGGGCCTCTTGAGCCTCAGAAATCGTCAGGCACGGTTTTCTTTAATGAGGCCATGTGTAGCTTGTCGCGCGTACGCGCCATGCGTGCATGTGCGCCGATTGCTTTTGTGATCCACGCGTGCACGCCGCTGTGGATTTCTCTAATCCGCGCGGATGCGCTGATCTACGCACGCCACTTCCAGCTGTCCACATCCACGCGTGCGCACGAGGTGCGCATGCGCGCCCATGCTGAAATTCCCAAAATCCAAATCTTCATGTTCCTTCATCTTGTGCATGCTTTCTTTCTCTCTTCTAGGCCATTCTTGCCCTATAAATTCTGAAATCACTCAACAAATACGTCACAGCATCGAATGGCAATAAAAGAGGATCAAAATATAGCAATTTTAAGGCAAAAGAAGCATGTTTTGACCATGGAGCAATATTAGGAAGAGAACACAAAACCATGCAATTCTTGTGAATAAAGGTGAAAAATATTGACAAAACCCCCCAAATTCTACACAATATAAACCACAAAATTGGGGTTTATCAACGGGCCAATGATGCTTGCCACTTTTCTGAAGGTACATCCACTAAAATTCAGAGGAACCACGATCCCCATTGAGGCCGACAACTGGTTTCAGGCGATTGAACGGGCTTTACAAGTACAGCAAGTCCCTGAAGATCAACATGTTGATTTTGCAACTTATCAATTGGGGGGTGAATCCCAGTATTAGTGGCAAGGGACGTGACGCCTTCTGCAGCAGGGTGATGCTGCTATATCCTGGGATGCATTCCGAACTGAGTTTTACAATAAATATTTCACCAATTCGGTTAGAACAGCTAAGGAACTTGAACTGCTGCAGCTAAAGTAGGGTCAAATGATGCTTACTGAGTACACGAACATGTTTGAGGAACTGTGCCGATTCTCCAGAATCTGTTAGGGAGCTCTAGAAGACTTTGAAGAATGGAAGTGCATCAAATACGAAGGAGGATTCTGGAGTGATATATTGAGTTCTGTGGGTCCGATGGAGATCAGAGTTTTCACAGACCTAGTAAACAAGAGCAGGGTCGCGAAAAATTGTCTAAGGAAGGCTTCTGTGGGAGAAAATGACCATCGGGAGAGTTACCGAAAGGAGTACAACCTGAATTTAACTCCAAGGAGCCAAGAGTTTAAGAGAAATGGTTACAGACCTCGACCCTCCCAGGGTTGGAATAGATATGAAGAAGGTGGTAGCCGTCAGGGGAATAGAGAAGGAAAGCAAGGGAGGAAATACTCGGACGACTTGAGGTGTCGAATGAGCAGGAATTTTCATCTAGATTGGCCGTGTCTGCTGGGTTCAGGGTTATGTTTTACATGTGGGGGACAGAGGCACAAGTCTTGGAACTGCCCAGAAAAAGGGAAAAAGGTAGAACAATCTTAGCGACAAGGTCATGGATCTCTCGTCCAAGGTAATGGTGAAACTGGTAAACGAACTCTAACCGCCTTGCATACTATTGGCATACGATACTCATTCACAGTACCTGATTGAGTTGTAAGAATCATGATTCCTAGGTAAATTATTGGTAGATGACTTTTAGTTAATTAGACAAAAGGAATTTTGATTAGTATAGATGGATAGATAAGTTCTTAATAACGACCGATCAGAGTGACGCAATAGAAGCGGGTTGATTTGTTTTGAAATGTTTAATTTGGGTTATACTTGGGAGGTCGGAAATTCCGATGGGTGTGTGGAGTGATTAATTGAATTCAGTAATTGTGACACAAAGTGGAGAGGAATGTTTAAAGTTATCCTTTTGACTAATAGATTGTAACTACTAAATAAGGCCTGGGCCGAATCCCTTATGCAGGAGAAAGAGGATGCCAATGAATCTTTGCAAATTGATCAACCGACTTTTTGTATTGTATTGAAATCCTATCTCAGAATTCTTCTTGACCATCTTCCCAATTATATTTCTTACGCGCACGTGTCCAGGCATGAATTTGTCCTCTTCAAGATGAGCCTGAACCTGTTTTAGTATAATCAATTAATCCTTGAATATTGGAAACTCACTATGAGTTGAGTTGCCTTCCTTTGAATCCACATTAGTTTTTCTTCTTGTGCATCTCGTAATTTTCCTATAGTTTTGTTTGATCACCTTTAAGACATCCTTCTGGTTCCTTGCGAACACCATTCATGTTGTTCGTACGTCTTCTGAACTTAGTATCCTTTCGAAAATCAACTCGAGCTTAGTTTGGCCTCGCGTACAATTCCTTTCATAGAACAAGACGTTGGGATGAAGTAGATGAAGCGTGTAGGCAACATTAAGAGAGGATTCAAAAATTTAATTCTTGTTGGTCATATTGCCCATAATTAGTTAACACGATAGGATGTACTGTTTGTTAGGATACTTGAATGCGGAAAGATTTTTAATTTTGAGACACAAAGGTAACCTCAGTGCTAGTGTTTGTGATACCTGAACCAAATAATATATTTGGAACTTTTGCGATGCATTATCAAAAGGCTCAGGATATGATCGGATGCAACATCGTGATGTGGTGATGGACGCCTCAGCAAGAAGACTTCGACCAATGATCGAAGGATTTGCTATCGTTAGGTAATTGAGAAATCGAATGACAAGTCTACTTACTTTTTGCCTATCGGAGAAAAGATTAAGCACATTCGAGTGGATATTCCAATTGAGCAAAGCCAATAGAGGAGTTATGTAAAGAAGAATAATGAAGACCTAGACTAGATAGTTCGAGGAGGAAAATTTCGCATACATAAAAGTTACTTTAACATATCAGAATCACTGAGAAACCAAGACTAAGAGATTAATATCGAGATGAAATGACCCATTTGAAGTATTAAGAGGGATTAGGGGCCCAAATAGAGGAACACACTTGCGAACTCGAATTTGAGATGAGAAGCGTACACCTGCACCTATTTTCAGGTGGCTGAACTCAAATTTTGGGGACAAAATTCCTAGTTATGTAGATAGGATGTAAAATTCACAAAATTAATAGATAATTAGCCAATAAATTGATTATTATTTAAATAAATTATAAACTTAAATTTAATAGTTTAATGAGGTAGAAAAAAATTAAAAAATATGAATTTCGACACTAATTTTAAATAATATGGCCCAAGATTGGACCGAACGGGCCGAACCGAACAAACCAAACCCGTAATGGGCCCAAGGCCCAACCCAACATTGATTAAATGAAGGGCACAACTCCCCTTCCTCCCATTTAACACACACACACGCTGGGCAAGGGGGGAACAAAGGGGGAAGAACACAACTATCACTCCCAAATTTTAATTCCTTATAATTTTTTATCTGGAGCTCCGATTGACGAGCCATCAGCGGCCACGCGTTCATCTTGAAACCCTCTACAAAATCCATAGAATAATTTGGTAAGGAATTCATTTTATCTAACCCAAATCTTCCCTTCTCACTTTAGAATTTGAGTGGTGTTAGAATTGATAATTTATTTGATTTTGGTGTTTTAGGTTCGAATTAGCTCGCGGGAATTAGCGAGTTTTGTTCAGTTGAGGCATGAGTAAAGTAAAGACCCCAAACCTCTTGTTGATTAGTGAATTAGTAAGTTTGAATGATGATTATAGTGTTATGTTGTGGAATTAGATTGAATAATATTGAATTGGAGTATATTAATGATGTTGGGAGCTTGATTGTTGGACCTTGGTGGCTAAAAATTTTGTTCAAAGAGGCCTTAGGGCTATGGACTCTTGATGAATGTTGACCTTGAGGTGTCTTTGGGTTTTACAAGGAATCGGCCAAGGTATGCTTTTGGTTTCTTGTATGTAATATATAATATTTTGTAAAAACTTAGGGTAGATGATCATAGGATAGGTTGAAATGCATGATTATGTTAAATGTTTAGCATCCTTGATGATAATTGTTGAATTAGGTTGAGTACGGGTTTGGTGATTAATGCTTGTGATGAAATGAAATGATAAATGATGATTTTAATGATGATAGATGAGGATGATGGGAATGAGCTTGTATGTGGTGTGGTAGCAGGAATTCCCACACCTTCGTACTGTTGTACCAGCAAGTGCACTGGGTCGTCCAAGTAATACCTGAGCGAGTCAGGGTCGATCCCACGAGGATTGTGGTTTGAAGCAAGCTATGGTAGAAAATACTAATAGGAATAGGGTTAAGGCTCGGAGTTGCGTTGTCTTTCTGAATTAACTCTGGTACTACTGTCTTCTTTGCTTGTGAATGATCCTCTTCTATGGCAGGCTATGTGTGATCAACGCTATGGGCCGTGGTCATTGATCTCCTCTGCTACAGATTGAACGCCATTGGCCGTGGTCATCCAATCTAACGAAGGGTGAAGCGCTTAGCAATCCATTCTCTTGGTGATCCTACTCAAAATGCCATAGACAAGGTCGAATCTTCTAGATCAGAGGATGCTACTTCTGAGGATTCTAGCCTATACCACGGAGACCCTAATCTCCCTGAAAATCAGCTAAACTAGTGTCTCGAGAAGTTCCCAACAAAGTCGTGGATTAGCCGTCTGAGAGATGTATAAACATAGCTGTTGGCTCGTGCTTTCCAGTCACGTATTCACACGAACCCAAGTAGACGCGTGTGTTTGTCAGGCACGTTCGTCTTAATGTGATGAAAAAAGCTAATTTGTCAGATTATCCTATTCACCATGATGAAGATCAGATATACATCTTAGAGATAAATCAAACACGGATCGAAGAAGAAATAGTAATACTTTTATTAATTCATAGGACTTAGTAGAGCTCCTCCCTCAACCTAGGAGGTTTAAAAACTCATACTGATGTAAAAACATAAGGTAAAACTCAAAATAATGCTGAATGGTAAAGAGAATCTTCTGAATTACATAAATAAAATCCTTTAAATACTAAACAAATGACTAGTAAGGGTAAAATAGTCTTTTTAGTGATAAAATCCACTTCTGGGGCCCACTTAGTGAGTGTTTGGGCTGAGCTTTGATGAGATCCACGTTCTATGAGATCTCTGGGGCATGGCACGCCAGCTAGGGAGTCCTCTTTGGGCATTTGTACATTAGTCTCTGCTCTTTTGGCCGCTGGACCCTTGGAAGGGGGCAGGAAGCTAGCGTTGGACGCTAGTTTTGGGCCTTATAATCCGAAGCAAGGTATAAGCTATTATATATTTCTGGAAAGCTATGGAAGTCAGCTTTCTATAGTCATTAAAAGTGCTCCATTTGGACTTCTCTAGCTCCAGAAAAGCCGGAGGATTCCGTGCCTTCGAAAAAGATCTCGTATACTCGAAAATCAGGGTTGTTACATGATGCTCTTAGCAAATCATTCTCTTGGCGATCCTACTCAAAATGCCACGGATAAAGTCGAATCTTCTGGATCAGAGAACGCTGCTTCTTTGGATTCTAGCCTATACCACGGAGACCCTAATCTCCCCGGCAATCGGCTGAACTGGTGTCTCGAGAGTGGATTAACCGTCTGAGAGATGTATAAACATAGGTGTTGGCTCGTTCTTTCCTTCCAAGTATTCACACGAACCCAAGTAGACATGGGTGTTTGTCAGGCACGTTTGTCTTATTGTGATGAACAGAGATAATTTGTCAGATCATCCTATTCACGATGATGAAGATCAGATATACATTTTAGAGATAGATCAAATACGGATCGAAGAAGAAACAGTAATACTTTTATTAATTCATAGGACTCAGCAGGGATCCTCTCCTCAACCTAGGAGGTTTAGAAACTCATACTGATGTGAAACAGTGATGAAACGTGTATGATATGCGAATATGGTGGTTAAAGGTTTGAATTACATAAATAAAATCCCTTGAATACTAAACAGATGACTAGTAAGGGGTAAAACAGTTTATTTCGTGATAAAATTCACTTCTGGGGCCCACTTGGTGAGTGTTTGGGCTAGGCTTTGGTAATATCCACGTGCTATGAGGTCTCTTGGGTGTGGAACATCAGCTAGGGGGTCCTCTTTGGGTATTGTACATTGGTCTCTGCTCTTTAGGTATTGGACACCAGTTTTGGGCCTTCTAATCCGAAGTAAAGCATAGACTATTAAATATTGCTGGAAAGCTCTGGAAGTCAGATTTTCATAGCCATTGAGAGCACACCATTTGGACTTTTGTAGCTCCAGAAAAGTTCTTCCGAATGCAAACAGGTCAGATCCAGACATCATCTCCAGTGCTTTCTCTGTCTCTGAATTAGACTTCTGCTCCAGCTCCTCAATTTCAGCCAGAAAATACCAGAAATTGTACAAAACACAAAAAATCATAGTAGAATCCAAAAATGTGAATTTAACACTAAAACCTATAAAAACTTAATAAAAACTAAACAAAAACTACTAAAACTATATGAAAATGATGTCAAAAATCGTATAAAATATCCGCTCATCACAACACCAAACTTAAATTGTTGCTTGTCCCCAAGCAACTAAAAACACAGTAGGATAAAAGAAATTAAGATACAATAAATCTCTAAGTTTCAAAATGAAGCTTAGTTACAATCAGATGAGCGGGACTTAGTAGCTTTTTGCTTCTGAATAGTTTTGGCATCTCACTATCCATTGAAACTCAGAATGGTAGGTTGGCATCTTTAGGAACATAGAATCCAGATGATATTATTGACTCTCCTAGTTAAGCTTATTTTGATTCTTGAACACAGCTTTCAGAGTCTTGGCCGTGACCCTAAGCACCTTGTTTTCCAGTATTACCACCGGATATAACAATGCCACAAACACTTTAACTGGGTGAACCTTTTCAGATTGTGATCAGCTTTGCTAGAGTCCCCAGATAAAGGTGTCCATAGTTCTTAAGCACACTCTTTTTGCTTTGGACCACGACTTTAATCACTCAGTTTCAAGCTTTTCAATTGACACGTTCACGCCACAAGCACATGGTTAGGGACAACTTGGTTTAGCCGCTTAGGCCAGGATTTCATTCCTTTGGGCTCTCATATCCACTTATGCTCAAAGCCTTAGGTCCTTCTACCCTTGTCTTTTGGTTTAAAGGGTTGCTGGCTTTTTCAATCTACCCTCTCTTTTCTGCATTTTTGGACAGTAATGGATTTTTCTGCTTTTTATTTTTTTTTCTTTTCGCCATTTTTTCTTTCTTTTTTTGCATGCATATATTTTTTTCTTTAGCAACATGCTTTTTTTTATTTTTGCTGCTTTTTCTTGCTTCAAGAATGAATTTTATGATTTTTCAGATTATCAATAATATATTCCTTTTTCTTTATTCTTTCAAGAGCCAACATTCTAAAATTTCAACTTCAAATATGCACTATTTAATCATACATTCAGAAAATAAAAGCGAATGACACCACATCAAAATAATTAAACTATTCTTATTTTAAACTTGAAATTCATGCATCTCTCAATTCTTTTCAATAAAATTTTCTTTTAAGCATGGTGAGAGATATATGGAACATTTTACAGCTTTAAGACATCAATGCAAATGATAATGCAACTAGAACAATAGATCAGACAAAACATAACAGTAAACAAAATAATAAAACAGGAAAGGAGGTAAAAGAGAACGAGTCCACCTTTAATGATGGCGGCTAGTGCTCCTCCTTGAGGATCCAATGTGATGCTTGATCTCTTCTATGTCACTCCTTTGCCTTTGTTGCTCTTCCCTCATAACCCTTTGGTTTTCCCTTATGGCTCTTTGATCTTCTCTTATTTCATTGAGGGTGGTAGCATGCCCTTGATGCTCCATCCTCAATTGCTCCATGTTAGTGCTCAATTCTCCAAGAGGAGTTTGCCATTGATCCTAATAGCTTTGGGGAGGAAAGTATATCCCTTGAGGCATCCCAGGGATCTCATACTGAGGTGGCTGCACAGGCTCTTGTGCATGCTCTCTGGTTTACTCCATCCTTTTCTTAGTGACGGGCTTATCCTCCTCAATGGAGATATATCCTTCTATGACAATTCCAACTAAATTGCATAGATGACAGATGAGGTGTGGGAATTCTAACCTTGCATTGGTGTGAGGCTTCTTAGCTACCTTGGAGAATTCCAGAAGAATCACCTCATGTACTTCCACCTCAGTTCCAATCATGATGCAATGAATCATGATGGCTCTGTCAATGGTCACTTCTGACCGATTGCTAGCAGGAGTGATGGATCTTTAGATGAATTCCAACCATCTTCTAGCTATGGGATTTAGGTCAAGCCTTCTTAATTGAATGGGCTTACCTTGGGAATCCCTTTTCTACTGTGCTCCATCCACACAGATATCTGAGAGCACTTGATCCAATCTCTGATCATAGTTAACTCTCCTAGTGTAAGGATGAGGATCTCCTTGCATTAGAGGCAAGTTGAACGTGTAACACCCTACCATATAGAGTCTTATGCTTAAGTCATAATCCAGAGATGGCAAGGTATTACGACCTCTAAAACAAAAATCTAGTACGTATAGTAGTGTGAATAAGGATTATAACTAGGAGCCTTTGTAGAAAAAGGGGTAAACAAAAATCGCAACTCAAAAGCGCAACACTCCGATCGATAACGCAACGAGCAAATGATAAGCTAACACGAGATTATATATATACAAAAGAGTGTCAAAAACGGAAATATCAAAACTCAAATCCGGATGCGAAGATAACCGGTCCGAGCATAGCAATATATATATACATATAATAAAATAAGGAAACCCCAAAGGAAACCCAAAGGGACACAAATACAGAACCCTATTCTCCAAAAATCTCCTATAAGAGGAGTCATCACAGTTTGTATTATCTAGTGGAGATAAAAGTATCTAAACAAGATATATAAACCAAGATGGAGTCCCGAGAACAAAGGATCTTCGCTAATCCATAAGTCTCCAGCATGCCTCAGCGAGAAACCTCACGTCCTGCATCTGAAAACCACAAAATCCGCATGGGTGAGAACCAGAGGTCCCCAGCATGGTAACAGCTTCCACATATATAATACATAATAATAGAGGAAAGCCGAAGGCAATCCTAGAACTTTCTCCAGATAATATCAAAGCTTATAAACAAACTAAACCATAAGTGGCAACTGACTAAAGATCCTTCAGTCTAACTAATACTTCCCTTTCCAATTCCTTCAAACCTCCCAACAACCAGCAGGAGTATAATATAGCAAACACAGTTATATCAGACAAGAGATTTACAAATAGGAACAAATAAGGCATTTAGACAATTAGCAAGTAATATGCAGTCAAATAGGCAATCTCAAACAATTCATATAGTATGCATATGATGAATGCCTGTCCCTAGTGGCTGATGATATCATCTGTCGGTTATAGAGCCAACTCGACAAGTCTTGGTAGCTAACCATTGGACTGTCCCTCTGTCGCGCATCCCCAACTCGAGTTATACAGATCATAAACTTGATCATAATCATGATCCATATCCATCACCCTCACTGGTGAATATTTACGGGGGCGAGCTCATCCGGGCCTTTCACAGTGCCCGGCCACACTTACGACATAGGGTCAAAAGAGCTTCGAGTCTCAACCTGGAGAATGTGGTGGCTAGCCACTGCTTCCTCCCAGGGAAACCCTCATCTATGATGGTGGAAGTGCAAACATTCACAATTCATTCAACAGCATATATGCATTTATACTTAGCCACAATCATGGCTCCGCCGTAACACGGCAATAATCTAGCCATCCGGCTCACGGTTAAATCCATAACCAGCCAATTCATTAACAATTACGGCCCTTCGGCCCATGGCACAACAAGCACTTCCAGTGCCATCCTCCGCATCTCACATAATCAACTTTGATCCTCATTGATCATTCATTTTTCCCTTGCTTCACTCACAAGTTACCACATTCACTAGCTCCTTGTCTCATTGCTAGGCATATCATAATGATTTAAGACATAAGTGGTGAAATCGGAGGCTTAGAAGTATGAAATTTGGCCTTTAAAACTCAAAAATCAACTTTAGGATGAAAACAGGGCCACGCGTACGCGCACTCCACGCGCACGCGTGGATGGACACAAAACTCATCGACGCGCAAGCGTCATACGCGCAGACACATGGATTGAAAAATAGCCAAACGATGCGCAAGCGTCAGCCACGCGTACGCGTGGGTGCTCTTGCGCCCCAGGCACAAAACTGGCACAACTCTCAGGAAAATAGCTGGGCATTTGGTGTAGTGCATCGACGCGCCCGCGCATACCACGCACACGCGTGGATGGTGCTTTCTTGAAGAACGGCGCATACGCGCCAAGTGCGCCTACGCGCGGAGGGTCATTCTGCTAAAAAATTTTCTAAGTTAAAAGCTGCAGAATTTACAAATTCAACCCCCAATCTTCTGACGGACATAACTTTCTCATTTTGAATCATTTTTCACCCGTTCTTCGAACGGCATGGACATCCCGAATCCAATTTCATTTCTAAACAGATTTGGCACAAATCAGAGATCCGTAGTCCAAGTTATGTCCCGTCAAAGTATGCCCAAAAACCATGTTTTCATGCAAAACCACAAGGTGCCATTTTCAAAACAAGCCAATTTCAACCTTTTCTTGAAATCAATCAAAATGTACCAAAATCAACATCAAGTCATCCTCAACTCACACATTAACACTTTACCAAAATTCCCAAAACCACCATCCAACCATTTTAACACTTCTCAATCAATGGCTAAAGGACAAACACAATATCATGTCATACGTCCTTCCTCATCCCAATTTCCAATAATACCAGTTCCAATCAACTATCATTATACATAATCATCATCATACTCACCATCGATATGGTACCACCCACCAATTCAACCTCAATAATTTATCAAGCATATATCACAACATGCATTTCTCATATATCACACAATCAAGGCATCAATATTCATAATCACATACATGATCACATCATATATCTCAACCATTTAACAACATCAACCATTCAATGCCTATCTTAGGGCCTCTAGCCTAAGTATTTCCTACCACATTACATATTAGATACGAGAAACCGAGACCATACCTTAGCCGATTTCCCCAAGCTCAACCGGAGCACTTCCAAACCCCTTGTCCACAAGCTCTTAAGGTCTCAACACCTCCAAGAACAGATTTTATCACACAACCCTCTCCCAAGCTTTCCAAAATCACCAATCAAGCTCCAATATTCACATATACACAACCTAAGCCACAATCATTATACCCATACACAACATCTCAATACCCAACATCATAGAACAACAAATTACACTAGGGTTGAGAATCTTACCACACCCAAGGTCCAAGGAGACAAGATTAACCTTCTTCAAGAGAGTTGGGTCCTATAACATCAAAGAGCCCAAAATCTCAACATTTCATCCATAAAACTCGAAAACAAGGGCTGGAATTTTGAAGAGCAAAACATAGCTTACCTTAAGATTGATTGTATGGGTTTTGTAGGGCTCTTCGCGGTGAACGCGTGGCCGCAAACGGTGCGGCGATCGGAGCTCTAGATCAAAAGTTATGGTGGTTTGAATATCAACCAAGGGAGAAAACTTGAGAGTGTTCTTCCCCCCTTTAAATCAATTTCAGCGTGTGTTTGTGTGTTGTGAGGAGAGAGTGTGCTGAAAACTAGGGTTTTGGTTTAGTTTAGTTGGGCCAAGGGTCCACTTTGTGTCCGGTTGGCCCGGTTTGGTCCGTTCGGTCCAATCTTGGTCCGATTTCTATAAAATTGGTACCAAAATTCTCATCTCAATCTCCTCTACCATATTTAGCCATAAAAATAACATTTTTGGCTTTCTAGAATAAATTCTCATTTATGGGTTAATTAGCCGTTAATTAACCGGGTCTTACATCCTACCCACCTAATTGGGAATTTTGCCCACAAAATTCGAATTCAATTACCTGAGAATAAGTGCGGATAATCCGTTCGCATCTCCGACTCAAGTTCCCAAGTGTGTTCCTCAACACCGCCTCGACTCCAAGCCACTTTGACTAGTGAAACCTCTTTTTCACGCAACCGTTTGATACTAGTATCATCAATTCTGACTGGAGCCACTGGAAGCGTCAAATCTTCTCTTAACTGAACCAATTCAGGTCTAACACATGGCTAGCATCAGGAGTGTACTTCCGAAGCTGCGACACGTGAAACACGTCGTGCAGGTTTGAAAGATGAGGTGGTAGAGCCATCCGATATGCCACCGGTCCAACCCTTTCCAGGATCTGAAATGGACCGATGTACCGAGGGTTCAACTTCCTTGCTTTAATCGCCCTACCTACTCCCGTGGTTGGAGTAACCTTAAGGAAAACATGATCTCCTTCCTCAAATTCCAAGGGCTTTCGTCTTTGATCAGCGTAACTCTTCTGGCGACTCTGCGCCATAAGCATCCTATCTTGGATTTTCTTGACTTGTTTAGTGGTCTTAGCTATCATCTCCGGCCCCAACAAGCCTTTCTCTCCAGCTTCATACCAACATAGCGGAGATTGACATTTACTCCCATACAATGCCTCATACGGAGCCATTCCGATACTCGCATGGTAACTATTATTGTATGCAAACTCCACTAACGGCATATACCGATCCCAACTCGCCGGTTGGTCCAAAACACAAGCTCTCAACATATCCTCTATTGTTTGGATTGTTCTCTCGGATTGACCATCTGTTTAAGGATGGTAAGCCGTACTCAAGCTTAGTCGGGTTCCGAAAGCTTTCTGAAATGCACCCCAAAACATCGAAGTGAAGCGAGGATCTCTATTAGAGATTATAGTAGCCGGTACGCCATGAAGTCTCACAATCTCCTTTATGTACAACCGTAGTAGTTCCTCAAGGGTGTAAGTCATCCGAATGGGTAAAAAGTAAGCTGATTTCGTCAGTCGGTCCACAATCACCCAGATAACATCAAAACCAGTCCTAGTCCTTGGTAATCCTGACACAAAGTCCATTGCAATACTCTCCCACTTCCATTGCGGAACCTCTAAAGGTTGCAACATCCCAAAAGGTCTTTGATGTTCAATCTTCACCTTTTGACAAGTTAAGCACATTGAAACATATTATGCCACATCATTCTTCATGCCTGGCCACCAAAACATCGCCTTTAAATCATGGTACATTTTAGTACTTCCCGGGTGAATGGAGAATCCGCTTTTGTGTGCCTCCTTTAAGATATCTTGCCTCAAAGTGCTAACATCTGGCACAATGATTCTACCCTTGAATCTCCATAACCCATCTTCTTCTTCCGACACTCTCCACTATTTTCCTTGCTCGATAGCCGGTAACACCTTCCATAACGCTTCATCATTTTTATGAGCCTTTAGGAGTTCGGACTTAAAGTCACTTGATATTTCTAATCGGCTCAAACACAAAGTTCTAGATACTTCTCGAGCACCAATTTTTAGACTCTCGAATCCCTTGAGAAACTTCTCTTGAAGCATCATCCAAGCCGCATATAACGACTTCCGACTTAATGCTTCCGCCACTACATTTGCCTTTCCCGGATGGTAATTCAACTCAAAGTCGTAGTCCTTCAATAATTCCATCCACCTCCTTTGCCTCATATTAAGCTCTTTCTGATCAAAGAGATATTTCAAGCTCTTGTGATCGGAGAAGACTTGGAACTTAACCCCATAGAGATAATGCCTCCACACCTTCAAGGCAAACACGACCGCAGCGAGTTCCAAATCATGCGTAGGGTAACTAACTTCATGAGGTCTCAACTGTCGTGAGGCATATGCCACTACATTATGATGCTGCATCAGCACGTATCCTAGACCCTTTAGTGAGGCATCACAGTACACCTCAAATGGTTCGTTCAGCTCAGGTAACACCAACACAGGTGCAGTGGTCAACTTTTCTTCAATGCCTGAAAGCTCTCCTCGCACTCAGGAGTCCAAACAAACGGAGTGTCTTTGCGGGTTAATTTTGTCAACGGCAAGGCTAATTGCGAAAAGCCTTTGATGAACCTTCGGTAATAGCCAGCTAAACCCAGAAAACTCCTTATCTCAGTTACTGTGGTTGGTTGCCTCCAATCCATCACAGCTTCAACCTTAGTTGGATCTACGGCTATTCCCTTCTTACTCACCACGTGACCCAAAAACTTTACCTCATCCTTCCAAAACTCACACTTAGACAGTTTCGCATAGAGTTTCTTCTCCTTTAGAATTTGCAACACGGTCCTCAAGTGTTCCGCATGCTCTTCTTCAGTCTTGGAGTAAATTAGTATGTCGTCAATGAAGACAACAACGAATTTATCCAGAAACGGACGGAACACTCTATTCATGTAATCCATGAATACTACAGGAGCGTTCGTCAACCCAAAGGACATTACATTGTACTCGTAATGACCATAACGAGTCCTAAAAGCGGTCTTAGGGATATCCTCACCCCTCACCCTTATCTAGTGATAACCGGATCGCAAATCGATCTTGGAGAAAACCCCAGCTCCTTGTAACTGATCCATGAGATCATCAATCTTTGGCAATGGGTACTTATTCTTTAGGGTGACCTTGTTTAGCTGCCTGTAATCCACACAGAGTCGCATACTTCTATCTTTCTTCCTTACCAGTAACACTGGAGCACCCCACGGGGAAACACTTGGTCGGATAAAGTTCTTACCCAACAATTCCTCTAACTGAGACTTTAGCTTGGCCATCTCTAACGGTGACATTCTATAAGGAGCACTTGAGATTGGTCCCGCCCCAGGCACCAATTCAATAGCTAACTCGACCTCTCGGTTAGGTAGAAATTAATCAATGTCATCAGAAAATACTTCCAGAAACTCACGCACCACCGGAATCTTTTCCAACCTTTGATCATCACTCGAAACACCCGCGGTTAGCAACAGGATACCCTGACATTCGATTCCGGAACAGTTCACCATCATCGAATTCAAGTAATAATTATTCACAACGACCGGCCCTTCTGTATCTTCCGGCATAAAGTACACCGACTTTGCGACACATACGAGAGAATCTGAACAGCTCCTCAAACTTGTCAGTATACTCAGATACGGACATAGTACCCTGCTTTAGCTGCAATAATTCAATCTCCTTGGCCGTCCTAGCAGAAGTCGGAAAGTACTTCTTATAGAACTCCTCTTGGAAGACATCTGATGAGCGGATAATTTATACGCTTTTTGGCATTGTTTTTAGTATGTTTTTAGTAGGATCTAGTTACTTTTAGGGATGTTTTCATAAGTTTTTATGTTAAATTCACATTTCTGGACTTTACTATGAGTTTGTGTGTTTTTCTGTGATTACAGGTATTTTCTGGCTGAAATTGAGGGACTTGAGCAGAAATCAGATTCAGAGGTTGAAAAAGGACTGCTGATGCTGTTGGATTCTGACCTCCCTGCACTCAAAGTGGATTTTATGGAGCTACAGAACTCGAAATGGCGCGCTTCCAATTGCGTTGGAAAGTAGACATCCAGCGCTTTCCAGAAATATATAATAGTCCATACTTTGGCCAAGAAT
>NC_029793.2:79378042-79379564 GCF_000816755.2 Arachis ipaensis | reverse complement strand
GTTGCTCAGATTAGGTAATTTTCTTTTTGTTTTCTTTTCAAAAAATTTTTCAAAAATCTTCAAAAATTTCTCATCTGTTTTCGAAAAAAAAGTTTTAAAATAAAAATGTTTTCAAAAATAAATTATTCTATGACTTCAAAATTTTTAAGAATGAATTCTAGTGTTTCAGGAAGCATGGCTGGCTGTAAAGCCATGTCTAATACAATTGTAGAGCATGTTAGACGTGTCATGTCTGAGTTACATACTAAAGCTTGGCTGTTTCGAAAATATCTTCCCTCTTTTTCAAAAATTTCTTTTTAATTAACTAATTATTTTTATTTTTAATTTAAAAAAAATTTCGAAAAAATACTAACAATTTTCAGAAACCATTTTCGAAAATCACTAACTCTTTTTCAAAATAAATTTCGAAAATTATCCCTCCCCCATCTCATTCTATTTATTCATTCATATCCTAACATCTCATCTCACCTCTCTTCCATCCTCACAGTTGTGTTTCTTCCATTATATTACATTCTTTGTCTCCCCCTCTTCTTCCACTCACACAGGAATCCCTATACTGTGGTATAAAGGATCTCCATTATTATTATTATTATGGAGTTGTGATCACACGTGCCATTACCAGGGATTATTAAGATCCCAATTCATTACACCATGATCTCTTTGGGGTATTTTTGATTTCATACAAATACAAAGAGACTAACTTTGAGGATCACAATTTCGTCCACCAACATCCCAGGTGATATAATCATCACCCTGCTGCAGGAGGCGTCGGGTTCCTTGCCACCAATGCGACGCTTCCCCAGTGAGCAAATAGGTAGCGAACTCCACACGCTGCCCTTCAGGTACCACCTGCGCTTGCAGTGCTCGTTCCATGGCCTGAAACCATGTATCGGCCTCAGTCGGGCTAGTGGTTCCCTTGAACTTAGGTGGATTAACCTTCAAGAAGTTTGCCAGTGTCATCGGGCCCTGAACTCCACCTCCGTCATTACCATGGTTGTTCATCTGTTGAACAAGAGCCTCAGCAGTGGCTTGCATAGCAGCAGCCATGTTCTCCAACGCAGTCATAAAGTTCACCGGGTCATTAGGGTTAATCTCTGATGCACGAGCATTTGTATGACCTCTCCCACGGCCTCTACCGCGTCCAAGAGGCGCCATCTGGTTCCTATACACACCAAACAATCGATATTAAGTTGATCAGTCTCAATATTGGGAGTTCAGTGCTTTAAAGTCCCAAATGCATGTTCATGAACATTTATGCCAATTATATCAAGCAGATATACTAATAGCACATAACACACATACAGAGAATGCACAGAAGCATAGTCAGTCCGTCCCTCAGGCTCTACAGGAACGAACTGCTCTGATACCATAATGTAACACCCTACCATACAAAGTCTTATGCTTAAGTCATAATCCAGAGAGGGCAAGGTATTACGACCTCTAAAACAAAAATCTAGTACGTATAGTAGTGTGAATAAGGATTATAACTAGGAGCCTTTGTAGAAAAAGGGGTAAACAAAAA
>NC_029793.2:79364520-79378022 GCF_000816755.2 Arachis ipaensis | reverse complement strand
GAGATAAAAGTATCTAAACAAGATATATAAACCAAGACGGAGTCCCGAGAACAAAGGATCTTCGCTAATCCAGAAGTCTCCAGCATGCCTCAGTGAGAAACCTCACGTCCTGCATCTGAAAACCACAAAATCCGCATGGGTGAGAACCAGAGGTCCCCAGCATGGTAACAGCTTCCACATATATAATACATAATAATAGAGGAAAGCCGAAGGCAACCCTAGAACTTCCTCCAGATAATATCAAAGCTTATAAGCAAACTAAACCATAAGTAGCAACTGACTAAAGATCCTTCAGTCTAACTAATACTTCCCTTTCCAATTCCTTCAAACCTCCCAACCACCAGCAGGAGTATAATATAGCAAACACAGTTATATCAGACAAGAGATTTACAAATAGGAACAAATAAGGCATTTAGACAATTAGCAAGTAATATGCAGTCAAATAGGAAATCTCAAACAATTCATATAGTATGCATATGATGAATGCCTGTCCCTAGTGGCTGATGATATCATCTGTCGGTTATAGAGCCAACCCGACAAGTCCTGGTAGCTAACCATTGGACTGTCCCTCTGTCGCGCATCCCCAACTCGAGTTATACTCATCATAAACTTGATCATAATCATGATCCATATCCATCACCTTCACTGGTGAATATTTACGGGGGCGAGCTCATCCGGGCCTTTCACAGTGCCCGGCCACACTTACGGCATAGGGTCAAAAGAGCTTCGAGTCTCAACCTGGAGCACGTGGTGGCTAGCCACTGCTTCCTCCCAGGGAAACACTCATCTTCGATGGTGGAAGTGCAAACATTCACAATTCATTCAACAGTATATATGCATTTATACTTAGCCATAATCATGGCTCCGCCGTAACACGGCAATAATCTAGCCATCCGACTCACGGTTAAATCCATAACCAGCCAATTCATTAACAATTACGGCCCTTCGGCCCATGGCACAACAAGCACTTCCACCGCCATCCTCCGCATCTCACATAATCATCTTTGATCCTCATTGATCATTCATTTTTCCCTTGCTTCACTTGTAAGTTACCACATTCACTAGCTCCTTGTCTCATTGCTAGGCATATCATAATGATTTAAGACATAAGTGGTGAGATCGGAGGCTTAGAAGTATGAAATTTGGCCTTTAAAACTCAAAAATCAACTTTGGGATCAAAACAGGGCCACGCGTACGCGCACTCCACGCGCACGCGTGGATGGCCACAAAACTCATCGACGCGCAAGCGTCATATACGCGCAGACGCGTGGATTGAAAAATAGCCAAATGACGCGCAAGCGTCAGCCACGCGTACGCGTGGATGCTCTTGCGTCCCAGGCATAAAACTGGCACAACTCTCGGGAAAATAGCTGGGCATTTGGTGCAGTGCATCGACGTGCCCGCGCACACCACGCGCACGCGTGGATAGTGCTTTCTTGAAGAACGGCACGTACGCACCAAGTGCGCCTACGCGTGGAGGGTCATTCTGCTAAAAAATTTTCTAAGTTAAAAGCTGCAGAATTTTCAGATTCAACCCCCAATCTTCTGACGGACATAACTTTCTCATTTTGAATCGTTTTTCACCCGTTCTTCTAATGGCATAGACATCCCGGATCCAATTTCATTTCTAAACAGATTTAGCACAAATCAGAGATCCGTAGTCCAAGTTATGTCCCGTCAAAATATGCCCAAAAACCATGTTTTCATGCAAAACCACAAGGTGCCATTTTCAAAACAAGCCAATTTCAACCTTTTTTTGAAATCAATCAAAATGTACCAAAATCAACATCAAGCCATCCTCAACTCACACATTGACACTTTACCAAAATTTCCAAAACCACCATCCGACCATTTTAACACTTCTCAATCAATGGCTAAAGGATAAACACAATATCATGTCATACATCCTTCCTCATCCCAATTTCCAATAATACCAGTTCTAATCAACCATCATTATACATAATCATCATCATACTCACCATCGATATGGTACCACCTACTAATTCAACCTCAATCATTCATCAAGCATATATCACAACATGCATTTCTCATATATCACACAATCAAGGCATCAATATTCATAATCACATATATGATCACATCATATATCTCAACCATTTAACAACATCAACCATTCAATGCCTATCTTAGGGCCTCTAGCCTAAGTATTTCCTACCACATTACATATTAGATATGAGAAACCGAGACCATACCTTAGCCGATTTCCCAAGCTCAACCGGAGCACTTCCAAACCCCTTGTCCACAAGCTCTCAAGGTCTCAACACCTCCAAGAACAGATTTTATCACACAAAACCCTCTCCTAAGCTTTCCAAAATCACCAATCAAGCTCCAATATTCACATATACACAACCTAAGCCACAATCATCATACCCATACACAACATCTCAATACCCAACATCATAGAACAACAAATTACACTAGGGTTGAGAATATTACCATACCCAAGGTCCAAGGAGACAAGATTAACCTTCTCCTTCAAGAGAGTTGGGTCCTATAACATCAAAGAGCCCAAAATCTCAACATTTCATCCATGAAACTCGAAAACAAGGTCTGGAATTTCGAAGAGAAAAATGTGGCTTACCTTAAGATTGATTGTATGGATTTTGTAGGGCTCTCCACGGTGAACGCGTGGTCGTAAACAGTGCGGCGATCGGAGCTCTATATCAAAAGTTATGGTGGTTTGAAGATCAACCAAGGGAGAGAACTTGAGAGAGTGTTCTTCCCCCCTCCAAATCAATTTCAGCGTGTGTTTGTGTGTTGTGAGGAGAGAGAGTGCTGAAAACTAGGGTTTTGGTTTAGTTTAGTTGGGCCAAGGGCCCACTTTGGATCCGGTTGGCCCGGTTTGGCCCGTTCGGTCCAATCTTGGTCTGATTTCTATAAAATTGGTACCGAAATTCTCGTCTCAATCTCCTCTATCATATTTAGCCATAAAAATAACATTTTTGGCTTTCTAGAATAAATTCTCATTTATGGGTTAATTAGCCGTTAATTAACCGGGTCTTACAGAACGCCAATCTCACACTTTCTGGGCTGAAATCTAAGATTCTTCCTTAGGCCATTGATTCACTTGAAAATTGTCTCTTAACAATTTCCTACCGGCAAGTGCACCGGATTGTCGTCAAGTAAAAACTCACAGTAGAGTGAGGTCGAATGCCACAGGGATTGGTTGGTTGATCAATGTTAATTGGAGAATTGTTCTAGTTGAGCGAAATCAGAATTGAATTGGGATTGCAGAAAGTAAAATTGACGGGAAACTTAAATTGCAAGAAATTAAATGATAGAAATCAAATTGCGGGAAATTAAATGACAGAAGCTTAAATTGCAAGAAATTAAATAGGACTGGAGAATTAGCATGAAATTAAAGAAGAGAATGTAATGAGAATGGGTAAGATCACAATAGGGGATTCATTGGGTTTTAGGAGATATTGAACTCTCCGGATCAAATTATTTTCATCTCTTCCTCAATCAATGTATTCATTGACATTGCTTGGCAATCTTAGATGATTGGATCCGAATGTCTTGGCTCACCAATCTCTCTAAGCATGAACAATTGCCCAATGTCTTGATTTAATTGCTCATGGGAAGAGTTGCAGTTCGGTCACTGATTATACCACACAAATTTATAGATCAAAGTATTGGTAGGATTAAATGTCACAATATCCATCCAATCCCCAATCTAATCAAATATGATAAAGCAATTCTAGCATGAATTCTTCATCCCTCTCTCAAGGATTCGAAGAATTCCAATTATGGATAGCTTATCTGTCAAGACAACTATCCAATTGAATTAAGATTGAAAGCTTTCTAACAAAAATCAAGAGAAAAGAAAGAAGAAGATGATGAAAACTAGTATTGATCCATTGAATTACAATAGAGTTCCCTAACCCAATGAAAGGGATTTAGTTGTTCATAGCTCTCAAAATGGAAAATGGAATTGAAAGATACATTGCAGAATTAAAAGAATTACAGAAAATTAAAAGTGGCAGAGTGTTCGTGTATCTCTACACGCTAAAAGTTCCAAAAGTCCCCACTAACTTGAATTCTAAGCTATTTATACACTTTCTTCCATTGATCTTCAATCTTTGAATTGGGCTTTTGGCCTTGGTTGAATTGGGTTGAAGTTACTCCAATTGGTTTCCCTTGCTGTTGAGAGAAAATCTGTTTGAACTGCACAATTCTGCTGTCACGTTGGAGTCCATGTTTGATGGCCAACGTTGACTTAAACACGTCTCTGAAAAATCAGTTTTGCTTGCTGTCATTAGCATTTAACTCAACATTGGAGTGCCAACGTTCTTCTACCCACGCGTACGCGTGCCTTGCGTGTTTGCGCCCTTGGGGTCAGAATGCGCATACGCTACGCGTGCGCATGGATGAAAAAAATCCCCTTTTTAGTTTTAAAAGCATTTAGAAGAACGTTGGCCTCAGCGTTGGACTGGCAACGTTCCCTCTAACATTGGCCTATCCACGCGTGTGCGTGGAGTTTCAAAAGTTAAGCCCATGCGTACGCGCCATAGACGCGTACGCGCCGTTGCACTTTTTCAAATTCAGAATTTTGAGATCAAAATTGCGCACGTTGGCCACCAACGTTTGAGGTAGCGTTTGGGGTCCAACTTTACCCATCCACACATACGCGTCAGTTATGCGTGCGCGTTGATTGTCAGAATTTCCAATCCACGCGTATGCGTACAGCATACGTGTGCGTCGCTATAGATTTTCAAAATCTCCAGAAAGCTCATTTATTCACAACGTTGGGGGTAACGTTGGATTGCCAACGTTCCCTCCAACGTGAGCACCAGCAAATTATGCAGAATCTTGCTCTGCTTCCTTCTCAATGTTTGAAGCCACGTTGGTGGTCCAACTTGGCCACCAGCGTTGCTTCTTGTTCATCCTTTCCATGCTCCTTCTTCAACTTTCTCCCATGCTTTCCTTCACCTATCATCAACCAATACATGCATCAAAGCCTTGCTAAAGTCATGAGAATTCTCATCATTCTTAGCGCACAAGTAATTATAGCATAATTCTCATGAAATTGCATCAAATTAACCATGGTTGAATGAATCTAAGCATATATGATTTTCTAACCTAATTGCTTACTTATAGCTCAAGAAAGTGCATAAAACCAATTAAAATACAAAGAAAAAGGCTAGTGAAACTAGCCTAAGATGCCCTAGCATCACAACACCAAACTTAAATCTTGCTTGTCCCTAAGCAAGTACTGAATTATTGAGAAGAATTAATCAAACAGAAAGTGATGTTCATATCAGCAAGTCATTATTATTAGTTCATGGGGTTTTATGCAGAAAATGTTGCAGCTCACTTCTTATTGATCCTTAGGAATAGAATGCCTCATTTAAGCATCAACTAACATACTGCTATGACCTCTTATTATTCACTCATCCTTGGTAATTGCTTTTCTTTATTTTCTTCTTCTATGAACTTATTCTTTGATTCTAGCAGCTCAGTGTTATGTGTTGTAGCAGCTTCTTAGCTTATTTGTACTCAACACATATTAACTAGAGACACTTGGCTCACAATTCTTCTTAAAACATTGGTGCCCAACACCTCTTTGGGTTACTAAATGCCTTGTAACTAGGTTGCTCTTGATAATGGACTTTTGGTTGATAATCCAGGGTTAGTTAACCCAAGTTACCAAGTGTTAAAGCACTCCATAGAACCGAATCATCCAAGCAGATCCTAGTACAAAGACACCACAAGCATATGTCCTAAGGTCCAAACTATTGGTGTCTAGCCTTATTCTTTGCTTTCTTCTGTTTTTGTTGCCACTTTTGGCTTTTTTTTTCTTTCTTTTTATTTATTTTTCTTTCATCCAAAGACTTTTATTTGCTAAAGTTCATAAACAGCATCTGATGCCAGGACATCATGGCCTATTTTTCTATACTTTTTCACTTAATTTTGGTATAGTTTTCATACAAATTTTATGAATAAAGGAGCAAAAGCATGAAAAATCTCTGCATTAAGAAAATCTCTAGCACAGGTGAATTTCTGTTAATATACAGGGTAAATATGATTAATTAGATCACACTAAGTGAAGTTATAATTTTGAACATTATTAAGCACACTTAGTAGAGTAAAGATTATCATGTATGTTACTTTGATACACATGTTCGTTTGATTACAGGCTAAATAGAAGCAGAGAAGCAGAGAAAAGCAGAACCAACGCTGTAAGGAAAAATTGAAGAAGCAATGTTGGAGGGAACGTTGGTGATCCAATGTCAACCCCAACGTGTGCGTAAAAGAAGCCTGGAAAAATTTACAGCCACGCGTACGCGTCCATCATGCGTACGCGTGCTTGATGAAGAAATGGCAAACCACGCGTACGCGTGAGTAGTGAAAAATTACAAGCCACGCGTGCACGTCAACTGCGTTCACGCGTCAGAAGGCCAATGTTGGGGGGCAATCGCTGGGTCCAACGTCCGCGATGACAACCCTGGGCAAAAATTTGATATGACGCGTACGCGTGGGTCACGCATACGCGTCGATTGGCAAAAATTAGCATTCACTCGTACGCGTAGGGCACGCGTACGCATCGATTGAAAAAACGTTGGACTGGATGTTTGCATGCCAACGTTGACGCAAACGTGAGTGACAGATTCTGGGAGCAGAATTTTGATCCTGCAATATCACTTAAGGCCCCAATACACCCCTGGGTCATTCAAGCAAGCTGAGCCCATCAATTATCACTCATGCAAAGAACAAGAAGGATTTAGATTAGGAGTTTTAATTCATTTTTGTAATTTGAATTTTCATCTTTGTATGCCTATAAATAGGCAGTAGCTGGATTGGAGGAATCATTCTGGATTGGAGGGGTGTCCAGAATCATGCATTCACATCCGCTGACACACATCCTTCACGCACTTTTCTTTCTTTTCTTTTCTGTTATGCTAGTAGTTTAATTTTAGCTTGTAATTTCCTTTATAAATTTAAAGTTTCCATTTCTGTTTGAATTCTATTCTTCTTCTTCTATTTTCTGCATTTTCTTTCTTTTCTGTTAGAATACAGCAATGAACTAAACTAACTCTTTTCATTGGGTTAGAGAGCTCTGTTACAATTCAATGGATTAATTTTCTTTTATCACTCATCTTCTTCGGTCTTTTCTCTTGGTTTTACTAGAAAGCTTTCGATCTTAATTCAATTGAGCAATTGTCTCGACGGAGAAGTTGTTCATAATTGGATCTCCTCGGAACCTTGGAAGAGGAATGAGGAGATCATGCTAGAAATGCTTTCTCACATTGGATTAGGTTGGGGTTTGGATGGATATAGTGACATGTAATCCTACCAACACTTTGATCTATGAATTTGTGTGGTATAATCAGTGATCAAACTTCATCTCTTCCCATGAGCACTTAAATCAAGGAATTGGGCAATTGTTCATGCTTAGAGAGATTGGTGAGCCTAGGAATTGGGATCCAATCACTTAAGATTACCAAGAAAATCAATGAATGCATTGATTGAGGAAGAGATGAAAGCAATTAATCTGGAGATTGCGATACCCTTCTATCCCAATGCTTTCTCTTCCTTTTTACTTTTACTTTCTGTCATTTACTTCCTGCACTTTACATTTATGTCAATTTACTTTTCCGTACTTTACTGCTTTCATTTACTTTTATGCAATTTACATTTTTCGCTTGATTTTCACTCCAAAATGAACCGTCTAACTAGGCTAATCAACTAACTATTGATTGCTTAATCCGTTAATCTCTGTGGGATTTAACCTCACTCTTGTGAGTTATTACTTGACGACAATTCAGTATACTTGCTGAAGGGGATTTTTGTAGTGATACGAAAATTTTTTCATCAAGTTTATGGCGTCGTTGCCGGGGATTAATTGTGATTAACAAACTACCGGTTGGTTGGTTACCTAGATTAGACATTTTTTTTCTGTTCAATTAATTTCTATTGTTTTTTCTTATTTTCTATGCTCTTTGACTATTTGTGTTAATGCCTCACCAAGAAGCCCATGTTTGTGACACCTCTAGCTCTTGGTGACTGTGTTATTAATACTTAGAACAGTTTATTTTATTTAGCTTTCGGTCAAATAAATTAGGTATATGGTTACATTCTAAGTTTGGTGTTGCCCTGCAACAATCTGTTTTTAATCTTTCTGATACTTGCATCAATTCCAAAAGAAAGTGTCACACTAAGTTTGGTGTGCCACTTAATTTTCTATACCATGTATCCAGCAACATCACTTGTTTGTTTAACCATAATGCCTTTGCTTCTTAGGCCTGCAGTGTTATCTTTAAGTTTTGCTTGCTTAACCACATACATCACTCACCTTTCATTGTTTAAGACAGTTATGACCCATCATGAACCTCATTACCACTGTTTTATTTGTTGCTTGAAGACAAGCAATCAATCTTAAATTGGTGTGGGAAGGGGAAGAATAGGAGGTGAAGGACAACAACAATAAAGAAGAACTACAAGGTGGTAAAGTTCCTTTTCCTCTTATTTATTCCCAGTACTCTAAATTGCATGATTGTCTTCTATTTTCTTTGTATGTGTGTGTGATTGCTCCTTGTGAATAAGCATAGTTTAGTGTTTGAATTATAACATGCTGCATGACATCATGATTGCCATCTTGAGTTTTACAAGTCCAAAGCAATTGAGTTTCATGATCATAAACAACCAAGGTCCTTAAAGAGGAAGTTAGCATGAGCATATAAGTATTGGGAAGTTAGCATGATTGTTTTGTTACACAATTACATTGGAATTTATTTGATTAAAGTTTTTGTTGAGGACATTTTATGACATTCTTTTGAAATAATGAAAATCTTGAAAAAGCAAATGCAATTAAGGTAAGAAAATAAAAAGGGAAAGAATGAGAAAGCTGAAGGCTCTGAGTACCAATGACAATTCAATTGTTAAGTACTTGTGGTGTTTATGTATCAAGTAAAAAATTTGAAAACAAAACACTTAGAGTCAAGGTTAGGCTCAAGTGCAAAAGCACGCCCTCAAAGCTCAAGGCTCTGAGCATCAATGATTAGAGAATCCAAAAAGAGAAGAAATAACATGAGCTAAAAAGAGTCCTCTAATTAAATGCTTGTGGTGCTTATGTATCAAATGGTAATACTTGAAAACAAAGCATTTAGAGTCGTAGCTTTCAACAAATGGTGCAAAGCACCCAAGAAGCTAAGAAAAGAATGAAAAGCTTGTTTCAAGGAAGAAACATAAAGAAAGGATTTCATAAAGTGGGAAGCATCAATCATCTGATTTCTTTTGTAATTGCTGCATGTATAAAAAGCCAGCTGACCATGAACATTACACTGCTATTCTTGTTACCTTGGATTGTCACACTTTATTGCATGATTCTCTTCTTGCTTAAGGACAAGCAAGATTTAAGTTTGGTGTTGTGATGCCGGGGCATCATGGCCTATTTTTCTATGCTTTTTCACTTAATTTTGGTATAGTTTTCATAAAAAATTTATGAATAAAGGAGCAAAAGTATGAAAAATCTCTGCATTAAGAAAATCTCAAGCACAGGTGAATTTCTGTTAATATACAGGGTAAATATGATTAATTAGATCACACTAAATGAAGTTATCATCTTGAACATTATTAAGCACACTTAGTAGAGTAAAGATTATCCTGTATGTTACTTTGATACACCTGTTCGTTTGATTACAGGCTAAATAGAAGCAGAGAAGCAGAGAAAAGCAGAACCAACGCTGTAAGGAAAAATTGAAGAAGCAACGTTGGAGGGAACGTTGGTGATTGATAAACCCCTATTTTATGATTCATCTTGTGCTCAATTAAGTGTTTTTATCAATTCTTCACCCACTTATTCATAAGATTTGCATGGTTTTATAATTCCTTCCTTATTCTATGATATATGTGAAAACATATTTCCTATGCTTTAAAAATATTTATTTTAATTATCCTTTATTACCATTTGATGTCGTGATCTGTGTATTAAGTAATTTCAGGCTTCATAGGGTAGGAATGGCTTAGAGGACAGAAAGGAAATATGCAAAAATGGAAGGAACGCACAAAATGGAGTTTTGAAGAAAATGGCAGCGACGCACATACATGGACGACGCGGACGCGTGACTGACGCATACGCATGACAAGAAAAATATCCAAATGACGCGCACGCATGACCCACGCACACTCGTGATGTACGCCACGTGCAGAAAATTGCAGAAGTCGCCCCCAGCGATTTCTGGACCTTTTCTCGGACCAAATCCAAGCCCAGAAACACAGAATAGAAGCAGGAGAATGGGGGAATCAATAGACACAATTTAAACAACATTCATAATACACAATTTTAGATTTTAGATGTAGTTTTCTAGAGAGAGAGGTTCTCTCCTCTCTCTTAGGATTTAGGATTAGGATTTCTCTTAAAGGTTAGGTTTACTTCTTCTTCATTCCAGGTTCAATGTTCCTTTAATTTATGTTTCTCTTCTACTTTTATTTATTCTAATGCTTTTACTTGTTAATTACTTATGTTGCCAAATTGGCTTATGAACTCTTCATGTTAGATTTGAATTTATGTTTAAATGCAATTTGAGGTATTTTAGATTTATGATTGCTTTCTTCTATTTATGATATAAATAATTTATATTTTTCCCCTTTTGGCTTTGGTTGAGTAATTAGTGACACTTGAGTTATCAAACTCAGCTGTTGATTGAAAATTGGAATTTGCTGATTGATTTGGATCCCTCTAAAGCTAGTTTTTCCACAGGAGTTGACTAGGACTTGAGGAATCAAATTAATTAGTCCACTTGACTTTCCTTTATTTAGTAAGGGTTAACTAAGTGGGAGCAATAAACAATTCTCATCACACCTGATAAGGATAACTAGGATGGGATTTCCAGTTCTTATACCTTGCAATGGTTTTCATGATAATTAATTTTCTTAATTATTAATTTATTTTTCTTGTCATTTAAATTACTTGTTCCTTATTCTAAAAACCCAAAAATATATCTTTTTCTATAACCAATAATAAATCACACCTCCCTGTAATTCCTTGAGAGACGACCCGAGGTTTAAATATTTCGGTTATAAATTTTATTGGATTTTGTTACTTGTGACAACCAAAGTTTTTGTACGAAAGGATTCCTTGTTGGTTTAGAAACTATATCTACAACGTGATTATTTTTATAAAATTATTTACTAGCAGAAGTCCGTTCGTCAAAAATGGCGCTGTTGTCGGGGAATTGCAATTGTGTACCTTATTATTGATTATTGTAAATATTTTCTTTTACTTGTTTATTTGATTTTATTTTTGTTTTTAATTTTAATTTTTATTAGCTACTATGAACTCTCACCCCCGTCGCTTTGAGTTTGGTTCTAATGTTGCTGTAAGGAATGGAAGCTATAACAGGAACATGCATCAAGGTCAAAACAATCAAAGATGGAAGGAGCCACGAGGATCTGATCAACCCTTTCGGCAACAACACCTTCCAAGATGCCATGGACAATGACCATTCTATAATGCATGCCAAGACAATAGTTATGGTGGACCTTCTCGTGACAACCAACCTCCACCAGTTTACTATGGTCCAGAGCCATTCTGAGGTGCGTACCAAGATGATAGATATGGTGGGCTCCCTTGTGGTTACCAACAAGCCCCATCATACGCCTATAAACCACCTCCTCAACATAGCTTTGAACCACCATACTCACAAGACAACCACAACCATTCACCTCCATATGCCCCTAACCCTTATCCACCCCAATTCCAATCCAATTACTCCCAAGAACCACCGCTTCCATATGCACCATATCCATGTCCATCAAACCAAGAAGCACAGGACCGTCTCAAGGACACAGTAAACCAATTTCATGCAACCCTTCATCAATTGGAGCAAGCGATAAACCGATTAGCCCTAGTACGAAGGAGACACTAGAAGCTCCGGTGGACAGTAAGAAGCTTGACTTTGTACTGGAACAAGTAGAGGAAGCTGCAATTATCGAAGAAGAAGAATTGGTTGAAGACTTAGGAGACACTGAACCTCCATGGGAATCAAGAATTGTAGAGAATCCCGTCAAGAAATTTACAACCGATGCTAAGGAGGATAGTGCACAACCCCCAGAGCATGTACCTTATGAAGAACTAGACGGAACAAATCAAGAAGCAAGTTTCCTTGGTAATGATGATCATGATCTAAGCTCTCCTAATGATGAACTTGCATCCATAATTGAATTATTTGAGATTGAAGAGTCTTCTCCGAGTGAATATGAAGATGATGTGGAGGTAGACTTTTCTTAGCCTCCAACTTATAACTTGAGTGATGAGGAAGAAATCGAAGACTCTGATCAAGACGAGGTTGCAATTGAAGAGGTTTGTCAGGAATTGGAAGAATTCATAGAGGAGTACAAGGAAGTGGAGCTTGAAGAACCACTGGAAACACCTC
Source organism: Arachis ipaensis (assembly GCF_000816755.2). NCBI lineage: Eukaryota > Viridiplantae > Streptophyta > Magnoliopsida > Fabales > Fabaceae > Arachis > Arachis ipaensis. The sequence continues at coordinate 79,365,624 of NC_029793.2, read as the reverse complement.
TCCCACGGCCATTGCCACCAAATACAAACTTCAAGTGGGTAAAATCCTTAGCCTTCATCTTTATTTTTCCACTTGAATATGGCTTGCTTGAAATAGATGGCCAACTTAGCGCTCTTTGCGGCTTTAAGAGTAAAAGGGAGATGGTTAGTAATAGAAGTTGGTATCCAAGGTTCAATACGGTTCCACACTCCGATTGGAAATGCAAGGATTGGTATAGAGCTTGATTTAATGGGTTTCGGAAGATGTTTGGGTATCTCAATGGAAATTCAGGTTACGTACCGCTCGGCTGGAAAAATGAAGATCAATACAAAGACGGGTACAAAAGCAAGGTTTGGGATCCTGGAATTTATCCTGACAATCAAGACTCTTGGAGCCTGAAAACCTACTTTAACTTGCTCAAAGGCTTTACGTGCCTAGTTTGGGACCCCGGAGTTTATTGGAATTGCAAGCATTGGTGGAGATTTTTGGATGAGTTCAAGCACAAGCCGCCATAACAAGGAGCACATCAAATGTCCAACTTAAGGACTTTAACTAAAAGTGCTAGGTGGGAGACAACCCACCACGGTATGATCGTTCCTTTTTCAATTTTAATCTTATTTAGTTTTTTTTGTTTCTAATTTTATTTTATTTTATTTTAATTTCTCTAGAATCATTCATAACATCCGCATCAGCATCTGCATCTTGTATACTGCATAAAAAAAACACCACACACGTGCGCATGGGCCACGCGTGGGCGTCGACTCATAATCGACGTCACAATCCAACGCCCAGAAAGTTTGGCTGGAATCAAGCGGCTGTTATGCGTTAGGCACAATTGGGCCACGCGTGCGCATCGATGACACGAACGCGTCACTTTCACTTCACACACACCACGCGTAAGCGTGGCGACGCGTATGCATCGCGTGGAAATTTTAGCCCCCTTAATTGAAACAGAGAGTTGCGCCTAAACGACGCTGGAATTGTGCGTTTAGCACAATTCTGGGCGACGGGTACGCGTGCTTCACGCGTACGCGTCACTTTTATTATCCCTCACTCACGCGTTCGCATCAATGACGCGTCTGCGTCGTTGCGTCTCCGCCACAACCATGCGTTCGCGTGAAACAC
>NC_029793.2:79351986-79364480 GCF_000816755.2 Arachis ipaensis | reverse complement strand
CCCCCCCACAACCCTCACCCTCCTCGCCCCCTTCTTCTCTTCCCCCCTCCATATCCCTCTTTCTTCCCCAACCACCGAACCGCCGCCCTGCCACCTCCCAGTACTGCCCTGCCGCCTCCCAACGTCGCCACCACCACCATCTCTCTGCGTCCAATATCTGCTACTACTCCCACCAGGTTCCGCCACACACCGATTCCTTTCCCAGTTAGTTAGTTAGTTGCATTTTTTTTCAAATTATGTTCAAATTAGGATAGTTAGAGATGCATGTTCATAGTGGATTTTAGGTGGTTAGGTAGCTAGGATGTGGTTAGTGGATTTAGGTCTGATAATTGCGCCGTTCTTGCTACTTGTTTTATCTGTTTCACAATTCTAACATTGTTGTGCTAATGATGCTGTTCATTTCTGTTTAATGCTGTTTTCACCTTAATTGCATTTCTTGCTGCAGATTGAGTTTGTTTATTCTACATTCATGTGACTTGCTAATTTTTACTCTTTTATGCACCACTTTAATGTCATATGAACTGATTTCTGCTACTTTTTATGACCTGGGAACGTCCAATTTATAGCCAGAATGCTGCCCGATTTTTTTCCGCAAATTGTTTCACTCAACTCCTATTCATGAATTGGCCTTGGTACTTTCGAATTCTGTACTAATTGGTTTCAACAAAGCCAATTCATGGAAGAATGGGCTAGCATTCTTATTCTTTCTGGTTCTCTTATTAGCTAATTCGTATTATTGATGATTTCATTTTCATTTTTTACTTCTTTTATTTATATGATTTATCATCAATAAACTGCAATCTCTTCTTGAATGTGAGTTGCTTGTTCTTCAAGTTTGTGCAATTTTTGTTAACTAGGAACCACATTACCATGCCACTTACTTTAACTTCACTTTTTAACTCTTAACTCCATTAACTTTCTAACTTCTCTTTTGGTTTTTACCTAACTACTTTCAACCCATTTCAAGGCATGATTATTGTTGTTCCTACTACACAAACATTTTGCATATCATAGATCTTGGATTGTGGATTTTATTTCAATTATTTGACTTTTCGCTTGCATACAGTCCAAAATCCTATATCTACCTTACTCACTTCTTGTCTCTATTACTATTTTTTCCTCTTTTGCCCCTCTATGCTTATATTGTTCAACTACTATTTGCTTACCTGTTTTTTTGCTTTAGTTTAATAAACTGTATCCTGGAACCTCTGCTTTTCAGGATGTCTGACCCCAAAGGCAAAGGAAAAGCCAAAACAGGCACAGGCAAGAGAAAAAGAGGAGAATCCTCTACCACTATTTTGGACATCCTCCATGATGATTCCTGGCGAGAGAAGAATTTTACTCCACAGAAAAAGGCTGATCAATTAGTTCCTGCCACAGACCCAGTCAAGTTTGCCAACCGATACTGTGAACTCGAGTATCCGGTCTTTGCAACTTCAAGGAACTTATACCTGGAAAAGACCCTCAAAATTCCAAAAGAACTACAATAATACACCTCAGAACAAATTAAACAGTTAGGCTAGTTCTTCCTAGAGAGGAACTTGACTGAGGTCAATGCATCCTGGGTCAGAGAATTCTACTGCAACTACATCAAAACAACCCTGGATGCAGTGCAGCTCAGAGGGAAGCAGATTCTAGTCACTGAGGAAGCAATTGAAGATATCCTCAACCTCCAGCCTAAGTCAGATCAGCCAGATGGTTATCAGCAGGCTGAGGAGCATATGAGATTTATGAAGTTTGATTGGGACACCGTAAAGCGCACTATAGCTCTTGATCCTACTGTCCCATGGGTCATGGGTAAGACAACAACAACCCCAAAGGGAATAAAAATTATTTATCTGAATGATGATGCTCGGCTATGGCAGCAAATTCTCAGCAACTATGTGATGCCGAGCACTCATGAGACTGAGGTGCCAGCTGCCATGATCACTCTTATCTGGTGTGTGATGGAGGGCAAGGACCTATACCTTCCCAGATTTATCCGGTACTATATGTCCAGGGTCCATGTTCGAGGCACTCTGCCCCTTCCATATTTGATTACTCAGATAGGCCGCCGAGTTGAGGTGCCCTGGGAGCTTGCGGATGAGAAGTCACCTGCCGCCGACTGCAAGAAGATTATCCCACACAGTAGGAAGTTCCAGGCTTTGGGCTACAGACCACCCTTTCTCATTGTCTCTATGGAGGCAGCCACATCTTCTGCCGCCCCTTCAGCACCTACTGCACCAGCCACCACCACAACACCTCCACCTGCTTCAAAGCCCATCTACCACCTCGTGCACCGCCTATTTGACCAGTTGGATCAGATGGACCGCCGCAACCAGCGGCGATATGAGAGGACTGAGCGTCGCAGCAAGCGACGTTATGAGCATTTAAAGTTGATGATCCGATCGGGCCACCATGACATTCCCTCCGAGCCTGACACACCATCAGAGCCATCTGAGGAGGAGGCGGATGACCAGGAGGAGCATGCATGAGCCGAGGCTGAGCAGGCAGGACCCGAGTAGGATGCGCCACACCATGAGGAGCCTCAGCAGATCCAGCCAGCCGATCCACAGGTCCCTCTACAGAAAGAGCCTCCGCTACAGCAGGCAGACCCTCAGGCCACCATAGAGACACCTACAGCACACCCTTCCGGAGATGACACTTCTTTACACCCAGCTTGATTGAGCATCGAGGACGATGCTATTATTTAAGTGTGGGGAGGTCGCCATCTCCGGCGAACTTTATTTTTGGTGAACTACTTTCAGACTCTTTTTTATCTTATTTTGTTTATTTTTTGTATTTTTATTTTATTTTATCTTATTTGTCTTTCAGTACTTGTGCATTTTCTTTTGCTGTATTTCTGTTTATTTCTACTTTATTTCTACATTTTGCACTTTAGGTTGTGTATATATTTTAGACATTTAGTTTAATTTGCACTTTTAGCTTATTAGTTATGATATAGAAAATATGGATTAATTAGTTTAGTTTACCCTTTTAGCATATGATAATTTGGTTTAACTGAAAATAAAAAGAGTAAACTAAAAATTTTAGTATTTCAGAATCACAACAATCCACACACACACACACTATATATATATATATATATATATATATATATATATATATCAATATATGTGTATTGTTAATAATAAACTATACAAACAGTGTAACGGAAAATATATAGGTACATCTGTCATTTAATTATGGTTTAATTCTTCTATTATCACTATAAGAAAAATGTTAAATATCGTCCTGGACATTAACAGTAAGTTTATCAGTAAATTTATCGGTAAATTTGTCGCATAAAAATGTTCTCATCAGATTCGATTTTTCGACGGTAAATTCGCTAATAATAATTGGTAAATTAATAACATTTTTCAAGGAAAATACTTATTTTTATAAGAGCCATTCAAAGATTCACATTGAGTTGAATGGAAACTCTTGATTTCTACTTGCATGATATACATAACTGATATATGATTTTTGAGCCAAAGAACACACAACCCGTGAGTTTTTGAGCTTAATTGCATGGTTACATTTAACCATAATTTTCATTCCTGTGTGTTTCGCCCTTTCTTTTCTATGAACTGAGTAATTGAGCTATTGGATATTGTAATTGTGCAAGTGAAAGCGTAAAATTAATTGAAAATGGCACAATTAACAATAACCCATTCAATGATGAAAAGAGAATACTTATTCACCCTTAGGAATAATGAAATAATCACATGTATAAGGTGCTTGTTACAAAAAGTGACGAGTCTTGATAAGAATCAAGTCAAGTCGACTCAAAAAATGCAAGGCATTAACAAGGAACAAATACCTTGTTATGTGATTATATTCACTTAAAAACCATGATGACTAAGTAGCTCAACTCAATTCACTAAAGTAAAAGTGCACAGTTCAAGATGCCAAACAAGGACAAAGTCTAGGACATATGGTCGCAACAACATATGAATCAAACTCACAATTCATCTAGGCAATTAAACCAAAATTTAAGCAACAATTAAACCAAAATTCAAGCAAGAGGCAACCCAATCAACATCAATCAAACACTTGTAATTTATTTAATTTAACAAACAACTAAATCAGAGTGAATATAAAATTACAAAAATGAAAATAAAATGCAGTAAAAAGCAACTAGAATAAGTAGAAGAGATGGCAAAAGCAAGAAAAGAAAGGGGTGGAGGGGAAAAGAAGAGAAGAAGTATAGAGAAGAGAAGAAAAGAAGTATAGTGATGAGAAAACAGGGGCGTGCATACGCACAAAGGGATGTGCGCACGCACAAAGGGTCACGCGTACGCGTCGCAGACGCGTGCGCGTGGGATGGCGAAAATGCAAGGCGACGCGTACGCGTCGATGGGAAAAAAATAAAAGGTTGTGCGTTCGCACTATGCGTGCAAATGCTGCAAACAGAGCCCTTGTTTTGATGTGTGCATGGGAACAGCCTGTGCGCACGCACAGAAAGGCAAATTTTTTTTTGAATGGATCATGTGTGCGGGCGCACACAGGTCTGTGCACGTGCACAGAGGCTAAAAGGGGTATGGGTTCATGTGCACAGGCTATGCTGGCGCTGCCAGAGGGCATAGCAATGAGTGTGCGTGTGCACAGGTCGGTGCGCACGCACAGTAAGCAGAAAATAGAAGTTGTGTACACATGCACAAGTGTGTGCATACGCATAGATGCCTTGTTTTTCAAAAATTTTTCTCAATATTCCTAAGGTACCTAGTTCACGAAATTGTGATCATCAACAATGGTGGCAAAGGACTTGGAGCTCTCAAACGTAAATCACACTTTGTCACAATTCCGCACAACTAACCAGCAAGTGCACTGGGTCGTCCAAGTAATAAACCTTACGTGAGTAAGGGTCGATCCCACGGAGACTGTCGGCTTGAAGCAAGCTATGGTCACCTTGTAAATATCAGTCAGGCGAATTCAGATGGTGATGGAGAATTGATAGTTAAAAGATAAATTGCCAGCCTACAAAACGTGATCAAAGGATCAAAAGACAATCCAAAGATGAAAATACAATAGTAAAAGGTCCTATTTATAGAGAACTAGTAGCCTAGGGTTTACAGAAATCTGTAATTAATGCAGAAATCTTCTTCCGGGCCCACTTGGTGTGTGTTTGGGCTGATCATTGAAGCTTCCATGTGTAGAGACTTTTCTTGGAGTTAAACGCCAGCTTTTGTGCCAGTTTGGGCGTTTAACTCCAGCTTTTGTGCCAGTTTTGGAGTTAAACGCCAAAATTCTTGAGCTTACTTGGAACGCTTGTTTGGGCCATCAAATATTGGGCAAAGTATAGACTATTATATATTGCTGGAAAGCCCAGGATGTCTACTTTCCAACGCAATTAAGAGCGTGCCAATTGGGATTCTGTAGCTCCATAAAATCCACTTTGAGTGCAGGGAGGTCAGAATCCAACAGCATCTGCAGTCCTTTTTCAGCCTCTGAATCAGATTTTTGCTCAGGTCACTCAATTTCAGCCAGAAAATACCTAAAATCACAGAAAAACACACAAACTCATAGTAAAGTCCAGAAAAGTGATTTTTAAATAAAAACTAAAAAAAAATATAATAAAAACTAATTAAAATATACTAAAAACAATGCCAAAAAGCGTATAAATTATCCGCTCATCACAACACCAAACTTAAATTGTTGCTTGTCCCCAAGCAACTGAAAATCAAATAGGATAAAAAGAAGAGAATATACAATGAATTCCAAAAACATCTATGAAGATCAGTATTAATTAGATGAGCGGGGCTTTTAGCTTTTTGCTTCTGAACAGTTTTGGCATCTCACTTACCTTGAAGTTCAGAATGATTGGCATCTATAGGAACTCAGAATCCAGATAGTGTTATTGATTCTCCTAGTTAAGTATGTTGATTCTTGAACACAGCTACTTTATGAGTCTTGGCCGTGGCCCTAAGCACTTTGTTTTCCAATTTACCACCAGATACATAAGTGCCACAGACACATAACTGGGTGAACCTTTTCAGATTGTGACTCAGCTTTGCTAGAGTCCCTAATTAGAGGTGTCCAGGGTTCTTAAGCACACTCTTCTTTTTGCTTTGGACCTCGACTTTAACCGTTCAGTCTCAAGTTTTCACTTGACACATTCACGCCACAAGCACATGGTTAGGGACAGCTTGGTTTAGCCGCTTAGGCCAGGATTTTATTCCTGTGGGCCCTCCTATCCACTGATGCTCAAAGCCTTGGATCCTTTTTATCACCCTTGCCTTTTGGTTTAAAGGGGTATTGGCTTTTTCTGCTTGCTTTTCTTTTTCTTTCTTTTTCTTTTCTCTCTCTTTTTTTTTTCTGCAAGCTTTGCTATTCACTGCTTTTTCTTGCTTCAAGAATTATTTTTATGATTTTTCAGATTATCAACAACATTTTTCCTTTTCCCATCATTCTTTCAAGAGCCAACAATTTTAACATTTTTTAAACAACAAATTCAAAAATATGCACTGTTCAAGCATTCATTCAGAAAAACAATAGTATTGCCACCACATCAAAATAATTAAACTGTTTTAAAATTTGAAATTCATGCACTTCTTTTTCTTTTTCAATTAAAAACATTTTTCATTTAAAAAAGGTGATGGATTCATTTTCATAGCTTTAAGGCATAGACACTTAGACACTAATGATCATGTAATAAAGACACAAACATAAATAATCATAAGCATAAAAATTTGAAAAACAGGAAAATAAAGAACAAGGAAATTAAAGAACGGGTCCACCTTAGTGATGGCGACTTGTTCTTCCTCTTGAAGATCTTATGGAGTGCTTGAGCTCCTTAATGTCTCTTTCTTGCCTTTGTTGCTCCTCTCTCATGGTTCTTTGGTCTTTCCTAATTTCATGGAAGAGGATGGAATGCTCTTGGTGCTCCACCCTTAGTTGTCCCATGTTGGAACTCAATTCTCCTAGGGAGGTGTTGATTTGCTCCCTCGGACCATTGTAAGCCAATTCTTAGGGTCCGGGTTCACACTTTGATCATGGTTCTTGGTGATCCATGCATTGCCATAGAACTCTTGAACCATTAAGATTCCGACTTGTTGAATGGGATTGGTGAGAACTTCCCAACCTCTTCTTCGGATCTCATGTCAAATCTTCGGATATTCGCCCTTTTTGAGCTTAAAAGGGACCTCGGGGATCACCTTCTTCTTGGCCACAACTTCATAGAAGTGGTCTTGATGCACCCTTGAGAGGAATCTCTCCATCTCCCATGACTCAGAGGTGGAAGCTTTTGCCTTCCCTTTCCTCTTTCTAGAGGTTTCTCTGGCCTTTGGTGCCATTAATGGTTATGGAAAAACAAAAAAGCTTTAGCTTTTACCACACCAAACTTAGAAGGTTGCTCGTCCTTGAGCAAAATAAGAAAAAAGAGAGTAGAAGAAGAAGAAATAGAGGAGATGGAGGGGGCTTAGTGTTTCGGCCAAGGGGGATAGGTAGTGTGTATGTTGTGTGAAAATGAAGGAGTGAAGATGGGTTTATATAGTAGTGGAGAGGGGGGTATAGTTCGGCCATTATGGGTGGGTTTGGGTGGGAAAGTGGTTCGAATTTGAATGGTGAGGTAGGTGGAGTTTTATGAAGGATGGATGTGAGTGGTGAAAAGAATGGTGGGATTTGATAAGTGAGGGGTTTTTGGGGGAAAGGTATTGAGGTGATTGGTGAATGGGTGAAGAAGAGAGAGAGAGGTGGGGTAGGTGGGGATCCTGTGGGGTCTACAGATCCTGAGGTGTCAAGGATTTCTCATCCCTGCACCATGTGGCGTGCAAAACGCCCCTTGCTGCCAATCCTGGCATTAAACGCCAGGCTGCTGCCCATTTCTAGCGTTTAATGCCAGCTTCTTGCCCATTCCTGGCGTTAAACGCCAGTCTGGTGCCCATTTCTGGCGTTAAACGCCCAGAATGGTGCCAGATTAGGCGTTTAATGCCCATTCTGCTACCCTTACTGGCGTTTAAACGCCAGTAAGTTTCTCCTCCAGGGTGTTCTATTTTTCATTCTGTTTTTCCTTCTGTTTTTTGCTTTTTCAATTGTTTTTGTGACTTCACATGATCATCAACCTACAAAAAACATAAAATAACAAAAGAAAATAGAAATTTAACATAGATAATTAAAGATTGGATTGCCTCCCAACAAGCACTTCTTTAATGTCAATAGCTTGACAGTGGGCTCTCATGGAGCCTCACAGATGTTCAGAGCAATGTTGGAATCTCCTAACACCAAACTTAGAGTTTGAATGTGGGGGTTCAACACCAAACTTAAAGTTTGGTTGTGGCCTCCCAACACCAAACTTAGAGTTTGACTGTGGGGGCTCTGTTTGACTCTGTATTGAGAGAAGCTCTTCATGCTTCCTCTCCATGGTGACAGAGGGATATCCTTGAGCTTTAAACACAAGGGAGTCTCCATTCACTTGAATGATCAATTCTCCTCTGTCAACATCAATCACAGCTTTTGCTGTGGCTAGGAAGGGTCTACCAAGGATGATAGATTCATCCATACACTTCCCAGTCTCAAGGATTATGAAATCAGTAGGGATGTAATGGTCTTCAACCTTTACCAAGACATCCTCTACAAGTCCATAAGCCTGTTTCTTTGAATTGTCTGCCATCTCCAGTGAGATTCTTGCAGCTTGTACCTTAATGATCCCTAGCTTCTCCATTACAGAGAGAGGCATAAGGTTTATACTTGACCCCAGGTCACACAGAGCCTTCTCAAAGGTCATGGTGCCTATGTTACAAGGGATTAAGAATTTTCCAGGGTCTTGTCTCTTCAGAGGTAATCTCTGCCTAGTCAAGTCATCCAGTTCTTTGATGAGCAAGGGAGGTTCATCCTCCCAAATCTCATTACCAAATAACTTGGCATTTAGCTTCATGATTGCTCCAAGATACTTAGCAACTTGCTCTTCAGTAACATCTTCATCCTCTTCAGAGGAAGAATACTCATCAGAGCTCATGAATGGCAAAAGTAAATTCAATGGAATCTCTATGGTCTCAGTGTGAGCCTTAGATTCCCATGGTTCCTCATTAGGGAACTCCTTAGAGGTCAGTGAACGTCCATTGAGGTCTTCCTCAGTGGAAATCACTGCCTCTTCCTCCTCTCCAGGTTCGGCCATGTGAGACGTGTTTATAGCCTTGCACTCTCTCTTTGGATTCTCTTCTGTATTGCTTGGGAGAGTACTAGGAGGGAGTTCAGTAATTTTCTTACTCAGCTGACCCACTTGTGCCTCCAAATTTCTAATGGAGGATCTTATTTTAGTCATGAAACTTTGAGTGGTTTTGATTAGGTCAGAGACGGTGGTTGCTAAATTAGAGTAGCTCTATTTAGAATTCTCTGTTTGTTGCTGAGAAGATGATGGAAAAGGCTTGCTATTGCTAAACCTGTTTCTTCTACCATTATTATTGTTGAAACCTTGTTGAGGTCTCTATTGATCCTTCCATGAGAGATTTGGATGATTTCTCCATGAAGGATTATAGGTGTTTTCGTAGGGTTCTCCCATGTAATTCACCTATTCTATTGTTGGGTTCTCAGGATCATAAGCTTCTTCTTTAGAGGAAGCTTCCTTAGTACTGCCTGTTGCTGCTTGCATTTCAGACAGACTCTGAGAAATCATATTGACTTGTTGGGTCAATATTTTATTCTGAGCCAATATGGCATTCAGAGTATCAATCTCAAGAACTCCTTTCTTCTGATTTGTCCCATTATTCACAGGATTCCTTTCAGAAGTGTACATGAATTGGTTATTTGCAACCATTTCAATGAGTTCCTGAGCTTCTGCAGGCGTCTTCTTCAGATGAAGAGATCCTCCAGCAGAGCTATCCAATGACATCTTGGATAGTTCAGACAGACCATCATAGAAAATTCCTATGATACTCCATTCAGAAAGCATGTCAGAAGGACATCTTCTGATTAATTGCTTGTAACTTTCCCAAGCTTCATAGAGGGATTCACCTTCCTTCTGTCTGAAGGTTTGGACTTTCACTCTAAGCTTGCTCAATTTTTGAGGTGGGAAGAACTTTGCCAAGAAGGCATTGACTAGCTTTTCCCAAGAGTTCAGGCTTTCTTTAGGTTGTGAATCCAACCATGTCCTAGCTCTGTCACTTACAGCAAAAGGAAAAAGTATAAGTCTGTAGACTTCAGGGTCAACCCCATTGGTCTTGACAGTGCCACAGATTTGCAAGAATTCAGCTAAGAACTGATGAGGATCTTCCAATGGAAGTCCATGAAACTTGCAATTCTGTTGCATTAGAGAAACTAATTGAGGCTTAATCTCAAAGTTGTTTGCTCCAATGGTAGAGATTGAGATGCTTCTCTGATGGGCGGATAATTTATACGCTTTTTGGCATTGTTTTTAGTATGTTTTTAGTAGAATCTAGTTACTTTTAGGGATGTTTTCATTAGTTTTTATGTTAAATTCACATTTCTGGACTTTACTATGAGTTTGTGTGTTTTTCTGTGATTTCAGGTGTTTTCTGGCTAAAATTGAGGGACTTGAGCAAAAATCAGATTCAGAGGTTAAAGAAGGACTGCTGATGCTGTTGGATTCTGACCTCCCTGCACTCAAAATGGATTTTTTGAAGCTACAGAACTCAAACTGGCGCGCTTCCAATTGCTTTGGGAAGTAGACATCCAGGGCTTTCCAGCAATATATAATAGTCCATACTTTGCCCAAGTTTAGATGATGCAAACTGGCGTTCAACGCCAGCTCTCTACCCAATTCTGGCGTCCAGCGCCAGAAACAAGTTGCAAAGTGGAGTTCAACGCCCAAACTGGCACAAAACCTAGCGTTCAACTCCAAGAATGACCTCTCCACGTGTAGACTTCAAGCTCTGCCCAAGCACACATCAAGTGGGCCCCGGAAGTGGATTTATGCATCAATTACTTACTTCTGTAAACCCTAGTAGCTAGTTTATTATAAATAGGACCTTTTACTATTGTATTAGACATCTTTTGGATCATCTTTTGGATCATCTTTGGATTATCTTTTGATCTATTGATCACGTTTGGGGGCTGGCCATTCGGCCATGCCTGGACCTTCATTACTTATGTATTTTCAACGGTAGAGTTTCTGCACTCCATAGATTAAGGTGTGGGGCTCTGCTGTTCCTCAAAGATTAATGCAAAGTACTACTATTTTCTATTCAATTCATCTTATTTCGCTTCTAAGATATTCATTCGCACTTCAACCTGAATGTGATGAACGTGACAATCATCATCATTCCCTATGAACGCGTGCCTAACAACCACTTCCGTTCTACATTAGATTGAATGAGTATCTCTTAGATCTCTTAATCAGAATCTTCGTGGTATAAGATAGATTGATGGCAGCATTCATGAGAGTCCGGAAAGTCTAAACCTTATCCGTGGTATTCCGAGTAGGACTCTGGGATTGAATGACTGTGACGAACTCCAAACTCGCGAGTGCTGGGCGTAGTGACAGACGTAAAAGGATAGTAAATTCTATTCCAGTATGATCAAGAACCTCCAAGATGATTAGCCATGCAGTGACAGCGCATCGGACCATTTTCACAGAGAGGAATAGGATGCAACCAACGACAAGGGTGATGCCTCCAGACGATTAGCCGTGCTGTGACAGTGCATTTGGACCATTTTCCCGAGAGGATTGAAAGTAGCCATTGGCACCGGTGACATCCTTACACAAAGCCAGCCATAGAAAGGAGTAAGACTGATTGGATGAAGACAGCAGGAAAGCAGAGGTTCAGAGGAATGAATGCATCTCCATACGCTTATCTGAAATTCTCACCAATGATTTACATAAGTATTTCTTTCCTTATTTTAGTATTAATTTTTGAAAACTCCATAACTATTTTATATCCGCCTGACTGAGATCTACAAGGTGACCATAGCTTGCTTTATACCAACAATCTCCGTGGGATCGACCCTTACTCACGTAAGGTTTATTACTTGGACGACCCAGTGCACTTACTGGTTAGTTATGCAAAGTTGTGAAGATATATTTAGACCATGGTTCTGTGCATCCATTTGTAGTGCCATCGCCAGGGAATCAATTTCGAACAATAATTCACAACCTGAGTAACAATTTCGCATACCAAGTTTTTGGCGCCGTTGCCGGGGATTGTTCGAGTTTGGACAACTGACGGTTCATCTTGTTGCTCAGATCAGGTAATTTTCTTTTTGTTTTATTTTCAAAAAATTTTCAAAATTCTTTCAAAAATTTCTCCTTTGTTTTCGAAAAAAAATGTTTTTAAAATATATTTTTCTTCAAAATATTTAAGAATGAATTCTAGTGTTTCATGAGGCATGTTGAAGCCTGACTAGCTATAAAGCCATGTCCAAATTCTTTTGGACTGAGGCTTCCAAACCATCAGTATAGAGGCAAGTTACTTTGATAAATAATGAGCAGTATATTCTCTGATGTTATATGCTAAAGCTTGGCTGGCTATTAAGCCATGCCTAACCCTCAGATTGGAGCTTTAGACTAAGAATGCTAGATTCCTGGAATTTCATATTAAAAATTTTGGAATCTTATTTTT
>NC_029793.2:79351760-79351973 GCF_000816755.2 Arachis ipaensis | reverse complement strand
TGCTTGGTGACTTTACTGCACCTAATTCCAATTTACATGGAAGAAGCATCTCCATTCCTACCATTGGAGCAAACAATTTTGGGCTGAAACCTCAGCTAGTTTCTCTGATGCAGCAGAACTGCAAGTTTCATGGACTTCCATCTGAAGATCCTTTTCAGTTCTTAACTGAATTCTTGCAGATCTGTGATACTGTTAAGACTAATGGAGTAGATC
>NC_029793.2:79349880-79351713 GCF_000816755.2 Arachis ipaensis | reverse complement strand
AGAGCATGGTTCTGGCGCTGAACGCCCAAAATGGGCAGTATCTGGGCACTGAACGCCCAAAATGGGCAGCATCTGGGCGCTGAACGCCAGAATTGCACCCTAGAGAAGAGCTGGCGCTGAACGCCCAGAACAATCATGGTTCTGGCGTTCATCGCCAGAAATGGGCAACAAATGGGCGTTGAACGCCCAAAATGGGCACCAACCTGGCGCTGAACGCCCAGAGTTGTGTGCAAGGGCATTTTACATGCCTAATATGGTGCAAGGTTGTAAATCCTTGAACACCTCAGGATCTGTGGACCCCACAGGATCATCTCAGGATCTGTGGACCCCACAGGATCATCTCAGGATCTGTGGACCCCACAGGATCCCCACCTACCTCCACTCACTCTCTTCTCTCCTCAATCATCCTCTATTCCCAATAAACACTCTTCTCCAAAACCCTTCACCTATCACCTCCATCTCTCTTCCCTATTAACCCTTCACCACTCACATCCACCCACTCTTCCCCATAAACCTACCCAATAAACTCCACCTACCTTCAAAATTCAAATAAATTTCCCACCCAAACCCACCCATATGGCCTAAATTTAAACCCCCCTCCCTTCCCTATATATAGCCCTCCATTCTTCCTCATTTTCACACAACACAACCCTCTCTTCTCTTCTTGGCCGAACCACACCTTCCCCCTCTTCTCCATATTTTCTTCTTCTTCTTCGTATTATTCTTTCTTCTCTTGCTCGAGGACGAGCAATATTCTAAGTTTGGTGTGGTAAAAGCATAAGCTTTTTGTTTTTCTATTACCATTGATGGCACCCAAGACCGGAGAATCCTCTAGAAAAGGGAAAGGGAAGACAAAAACTTCCACCTCCGAGTCATGGGAGATGGAAAGATTCATCTCCAAAGCTCATCAAGACCACTTCTATGATGTTGTGGCCAAGAAGAAGGTGATCCCCGAGGTCCCTTTCAAACTCAAAAGAAATGAGTATCCGGAGATCCGACATGAAATTCAAAGAAGAAGTTGGGAAGTTCTAACAAATCCCATCCAACAAGTCAGCATCCTAATGGTTCAAGAGTTCTATGCCAATGCATGGATCACCAAGAACCATGATCAAAGTAAGAACCCGGATCCAAAGAACTATGTTACAATGGTTCGGGGGAAATACTTGGATTTTAGTCCGGAAAATGTGAGGTTGGCGTTTAACTTGCCTATGATGCAAGGAGATGAACGCCCCTACACTAGAAGGGTCAACTTTAATCAAAGGTTGGACCAAGTCCTCATGGACATATGTGTGGAAGGAGCTCAATGGAAGATTGACTCCAAAGGCAAGTCGGTTCAACTAAGAAGATTGGACCTCAAGCCTGTGGCTAGAGGATGGTTGGAGTTCATCCAACGCTACATCATCCCCACTAGCAACCGATCTGAAGTTACTGTGGATCGGGCCATCATGATCCATAGCATCATTGTTATTTGATAATCTGAAAAATCATAAAAATGATTCTTGAAGCAAAAAAAAGCAGCAAAGAACAAAGCTTGTAGAAAAAAAATAAATAAAATAGGCGAAAAAAAATAGAAAGGAAAAAAAAAAGCAAGCAAAAAAAGCCAAAAGCTCTTAAACCTTGAACTCTACAAAATAGCCGAAAAGCCCTCTCCTGGGGCAAGGCTAGCTTTTCCTCATCTTATCTGCCATCTATGTTACTCAGCTGGAGCTTCCATAGAAGGAGACATTCACATTGAGGAAGAGAAGCCCGTCACTAAGAAAAAGATGGAGCAAGCAAGAGAGCCCATTCATGGAGCTCAAGAGGCGCAGGAAGCTCATCACCATGAGATCCCGG
>NC_029793.2:79345841-79349754 GCF_000816755.2 Arachis ipaensis | reverse complement strand
AACTTCAATGGATAAAGTGAGATGCCAAAACTATTCAAGAGGCAAAAAGCTACAAGTCCCGCTCATCTGATTGGAGCTATGTTTCATTGATAGTTTGGAATTTATAGTATATTTTCTTCTTTTTATCCTATTTGCTTTTCAGTTGCTTGGGGACAAGCAACAATTTAAGTTTGGTGTTGTGATGGGCGGATAATTTATACGCTTTTTGGCATTATTTTTAGTATATTTTTAGTAGAATCTAGTTACTTTTAGGGATGTTTTCATTAGTTTTTATGTTAAATTCACATTTCTGGACTTTACTATGAGTTTTTGTATTTTTCTGTGATTTCAGGTATTTTCTGGCTGAAATTGAGGGACTTGAGCAAAAATCAGATTCAGAGGTTGAGAAGGACTGCTGATGCTGTTAGATTCTGACCTCCCTACACTCAAAATGGATTTTTTGAAGCTACAGAACTCAAAATGGCGCGCTTCCAATTGCATTGGAAAGTAGACATCCAGGGCTTTCCAGCAATATATAATAGTCCATACTTTGCCAAAGTTTAGACGATACAAACTGGCGTTCAACGCCAGCTCTCTGCCCAATTCTGGCGTCCAGCGCCAGAAACAAGTTACAAAGTGGAGTTCAACGCCCAAACTGGCACAAAAGCTGGCGTTCAACTCCAAGAATGACCTCTCCACGTGTAGACTTCAAGCTCAGCCAAGCACACACCAAGTGGGCCCCGGAAGTAGATTTATGCATCAATTACTTACTTCTATAAACCCTAGTAGCTAGTTTATTATAAATAGGACCTTTTACTATTGTATTAGACATCTTTTGGATCATATTTTGGATCATCTTTGGATTATCTTTTAATCTATTGATCACGTTTGGGGGCTGGCCATTCGGCCATGCCTGGACCTTCATTACTTATGTATTTTCAACGGTAGAGTTTCTGCACTCCATAGATTAAGGTGTGGGTTGGACCATTTTCACAAGAGGATAGGACGCAGCCATTGATCACGGTGATGCCTCCAGATGATTAGCCATGCAGTGACAGCGCATCGGACCATTTTCACAGAGAGGAATAGGATGCAACCAACGACAACGGTGATGCCTCCAGGTGATTAGCCGTGCTGTGACAGAGCATTTGGATCATTTTTCCGAGAGGATTGAAAGTAGCCATTGGCACCGGTGACATCCTTACATAAGGCCAGCCATAGAAAGGAGTAAGACTGATTGGATGAAGACAGCAGGAAAGCAGAGGTTCAGAGGAATGAATGCATCTCCATACTCTTATTTGAAATTCTCACCAATGATTTACATAAGTATTTCTATCCTTATTTTAGTATTATTTTTCGAAAACTCCATAACTATTTTATATCCGCCTGACTGAGATCTACAAGGTGACCATAGCTTGCTTCATACCAACAATCTCCGTGGGATCGACCCTTACTCACGTAAGGTTTATTACTTGGACGACCCAGTGCACTTGCTGGTTAGTTATGCGAAGTTGTGAAGATATGTTTAGACCATGGTTCTGTGCATCCGTTTGTGGTGCCATCGCCAGGGAATCAATTTCGAATAATAATTCACAACCTGAGTAACAATTTCGCATACCATTCTCCCATAGAAGTCGGGAGTAGGTGCAGTAAAGTCACCAAGCACCTTCCTTGCATTGTTGGCATTATTGTTTTCGGCTGCCATGGTTTCTTCTTCCTTGAAAAGCTCTGTTAGGCCCTCTAAAGAGAGATGTTCTTTAGCTTCTCTTAGCTTTCTCTTCAAGGTCCTTTCAGGTTCAGGATCAGCTTGAACAAGTATGCCTATATCTTTGTTCCTGCTCATATGAAAGAGAAGAGAACAAGAAAGTAGGGAATCCTCTATGTCACAGTATAGAGATTTCTTGAGGTGTCAGAGGAAAAGAAGAATAGAAGGAGGAGGTAGATGGAAGAGAATTCGAACATATAAAGAAGGAGGGAGTTCGAATTGTACCTTGAGGAGGAGTGTTAGTCCTTTAAATAGAAGGATGTGAGAAGAGGGGAAGAATTTTTGAAAACTAATTAAAAGATTTGAAATAATTAAAAGAAATTTGAAAAAAATTGATTGAGATTTTCAAAAATTAATATTAGGAAAGAAATTAAGTGATATTTGAAAAAGATTTTGAAATTAGAAATCAAAAAGATGTGATTGAGAGTTAATTTTGAAAAAGATGTGATTGAAAAGATATGATTGAGAAGATATGATTGAAAATCAAACTAAAAAGAGAAAGTTTTAAAATTAAAGTTGATTTACTTGACTAACAAGAAATTAGAAGATATGATTCTAGAATTAAAACTTTTGATCCTTTCTTAATAGGCAAGTAACAACTAGAAAATTTTGAAGTAAATCATTAATTATAACAAGGATTTTCGAAAATAGTAATAAATAAAAAATGGAAAGAAATTGATTTTGAAGAGATATGATTGAAAAGATATGATTTGAAAAAGATTTGATTTTGAAAAATTATGAAGATTTGAAAACAATTCTAAATTAAAAACAAAATCTTCCCTCTAGTGTCGTCCTGGCGTTAAACGCCCAGAATGGCATCCATTCTGGCGTTTAACGCCCAAAATTCTACCTTTTTGGGCGTTAAATGCCCAGCCAGGTACCTTGGCTGGCGTTTAAACGCCAGTTTTCCTTCTTCACTGGGCGTTTTGAACGCCCAGCTTTTTTTGTTTGATTCCTCTGCTGAATGTTCTGAATCTTCAATTCTCTGTATTATTAGCTTGAAAAGACATAGTTTTGAAAATATTTTTGAATTTTTGATGATGAGAAACAATAAAAAATGTAACTAAGATCAAATAAACAATGCATGCAGGACACCAAACTTAAAGATCAGAGCAATATTGCATATGAGAAACAATATTTTTGAGAATGCATATGAGAAACAATGAAACACACAAAACAAGAGAATTTAAAGATCAGAGCAATGAAATCATCAAGAACAACTTGAAGATTAATGAAGAACATATTGCATGTTTTCGAAAAATGCAAGAAGAATGCAATTTACACTAAACTTAAAAATTGATACTAGACTCAAACAAGAAATATAAAATATTTTTTATTTTTATGATTTTATAAATTTTTTTTAATTGCCAGCCTACAAAACGTGATCAAAGGATCAAAAGACAATCCAAAGATGAAAATACAATAGTAAAAGGTCCTATTTATAGAGAACTAGTAGCCTAGGGTTTACAGAAATCAGTAATTAATGAAGAAATCTTCTTCCGGGCCCACTTGGTGTGTGCTTGGGCTGAGCATTGAAGCTTCCATGTGTAGAGACTTTTCTTGGAGTTAAACGCTAGCTTTTGTGCCAGTTTGGGCGTTTAACTCCAGCTTTTGTGCCAGTTTTGGAGTTAAACGCCATAATTCTTGAGCTGACTTGAAACGCCTGTTTGGGCCATCAAATCTTGGGCAAAGTATGGACTATTATATATTGCTGGAAAGCCCAGGATGTCTTTCCAACGCAATTGAGAGCGTACCAGTTGGGTAGCTATGGTCATCTTGTAAATCTCAGTCAGGCAGATTCAAATGGTGATGGAGGATTGATAATTAAAAGATAAATAAAACATAAAATAAAGATAAAGATACTTATGTAATTCTTTGGTTGGAATTTCAGATAAGCCTATGAAGATGCTTTGTTCCTCCTAAACCTCTGCTTTCATATTGCCTTCTTCCAATCATTCATACTCCTTTCCATGGCAAGCTTTATGTTGGGTATCATCGTTGTCAATGGCTACTTCCCGTCCTCTTAGTGAAAATGTTCCAAATGCGTTGTCACCGCACGGCTAATCATCTGTCGGTTCTCGATCATGTCGGAATAGGATCCATTGATCCTTTTGCGTCTGTCACACGCCCCACAATCGTGAGTTTGAAGCTCGTCACAGTCATCCCTTC
>NC_029793.2:79333212-79345468 GCF_000816755.2 Arachis ipaensis | reverse complement strand
AAGGAATCAGAAAGCGTCCAGGATCTGGAAGCTTCTGAGGTAGCTCTTGCTGAACCAAAGCATGGAGTTCTTTGGTGAGCAGTGGAGGTTCTTCCTCCAATGGCCTTGTACCAAATAACTTGGCATTCAACTTCATAAGAGCTCCTAGGTACCGAGTAACTTGCTCTTCCCTACTATATTCATCCTCATCCGAGGATGAGTAGTCATCAGAATTCATACACTGCAGAAGTGCATGCTAAGGAACCTCTATGGTCTTTATGGTTTTCTTTGGTTCTGAGATAGAGGGTTCTTGAGTGGGATTTAGGCACTCAAAGGGTGTGCTTTGACTGGCGTTCAACGTCAGCTTTGTGAGCTCTTTGGGCTTTGAACGCCCTTGCTGTCCACCCTGACTGGCGTTAAAAGCCAGTCCCTCTATGCTTTTGGGCGTTGAACGCCCAGCAGAGATGTCCTTGCTGGCATTCAACGTCAGCTTCCCTAGTGGGCGTTGAATGCCCAGTGAGGGGTTTTTCATTGGCATTTAGTGCCAGAATGCCCGCATGTTTGGGCATTGAACGCTCAGTGAGGGGTTCCTCACTGGCGTTCAACGCCAGAAAGCTTGCCTAGTTGGGCATTGAACCCCCAGTGAGGGGTTCCTCACTAGCGTTCAACACCAAAAAGCCTGAGTGTTTGGGCGTTGAACGCCCAGCCAGTGCTCCCTGGCTAGCATTCAACGCTAGCTCTATGGCCAGGATGGGCATTGAACGCCTAGTGAGGGGTTTCTCACTGGTGTTCAACGCCAGGCTTTCTGCCATTGTGGGCATTGAATGCCTAATGAAGGCTTTTTCACTGGCGTTCAACACCTTCCCACTCTTCTCTGATTCGGCCTCTACCTCCATGGTTATGGCCTTGAACTCTTCTCTAGGATTAACCTTAGTATTACTAGAAAGAGTTTCAGGAGAAATCTTAGGGTTCCTCTTGCTCAGTTGACCAAGTTACACCTCCAAATTTCTAATGGAAGACCTTGTTTCATTAATGAAACTGTGAGTGGTCTTAGAGAGGCTGAAAACCAAAGTAATTAAGTGAGAAAGGCTCTCCTTAGAGTTTTCTATATTCCTTTCAGAATATGGGAATGGTGGTCTGTTGTTGAACCTATTCTGGTTCCTTCCACCTTGATTGTTATTGAAACCTTGTTGAGGTTTCTGTTGATCCTTTCACGAAAAGTTAGGATGGTTCCTCCATGAAGAATTATAGGTGTTTCCATAGGGTTCTCCCATGTAATTCACCTCCTCCATGGTGGGTTGATCAGGATCATAAACTTCTTCTTCAGGAGAAGCTTCCTTTGTACTGCCAACTGCAGTTTGCATCCCAGTCAAATGCTGAGAGATCATATTGACTTGCTTAGTCAAGATCTTATTCTGAGCCAATATAGCATTCAGAGTTTCAACTTCATGAACTCTTTTCTTCTGAGAGATTCCATGGTTTACAGAATTTCTTTCAGAAGTGTACATGAACTGGTTGTTAGCAACCATTTCAATGAGTTCTCTTGCTTCTGTAGGTATTTTCTTCAAGTGGAGTGGTGCACGAAATTGTGATCATCAACAATGGCGCCAAAGACTTGGAGCTCTCAAACGTGAATCACACTTTCTCATAATTCCGCACAACTAACCAGCAAGTGCACTGGGTCGTCCAAGTAATACCTTACGTGAGTAAGGGTCGATCCCACGGAGACTGTCGGCTTGAAGCAAGCTATGATCACCTTGTAAATCTCAGTCAGGCAAATTCAGATGGTGATGGAGAATTGATAATTAAAAGATAAATAAAACATAAAATAAATATAGAGATACTTATGTAATTATTTGGTTGTAATTTCAGATAAGCGTATGAAGATGCTTTGTTCCCCCTGAACCTCTGCTTTCCTATTTCCTTCTTCCAATCATTCATACTCCTTTCCATGGTAAGCTTTATGTTGGGCATCACCGTTGTCAATGGCTACATCCCGTCCTCTCAGTGAAAACGTTCCAAATGCGCTGTCACCGCATGGCTAATCATCTGTCGGTTCACGATCATGCTGGAATAGGATCCATTGATCCTTTTGCATCTGTCACACGCCCAACAATCGCGAGTTTGAAGCTCGTCATAGTCATCCCTTCCCAGATCCTACTCAGAATACCACAGACAAGGTTTAGATGTTCCGGATCTCAAGAATGGCCGCCAATAATTCTAGCCTATACCACGAAGGTTCCAATCTTAGATTAGAAACCCAAGAGATACGCATTCAAGCCATTGCTAGTAGAACAGAGGTAGTTGTCAGGCACATGTTTATAGGTGAGAATGATGATGAGTGTCACGGATCATCACATTCATCAAGTTGAAGAACGAATGAATATCTTGGAGAAGAAATAGACTTGAGCTGAATAGAAAAACAATAGTACTTTGTATTAATTCATGAAGAACAACAGAGCTCCACACCTTAATCTATGGTGTGTAGAAACTCCACCGTTGAAAATACATAAGAACAAAAGGTCCAGGCATGGCCGAATGGCCAGCCTCCCAAAGAGGGTTCAATCATCAAAACATGATTAAACGATGAAAATACAATAGCAAAAGGTCCTATTTATAGAAAACTAGTAGCCTTGGGTTACAGAAATAGGTAATTAATGCAGAAATCTTCTTTCGGGCCCACTTGGTGTGTGCTTGGGCTGAGCATTAAAGCTTTCATATGTAGAGACTTTTCTTGGAGTTAAACGCCAGCTTTTGTGCCAGTTTGGGCGTTTAACTCCAGCTTTTGTGCCAGTTCTGGCGTTAAATGCCAGAATTCTTGAGCTGACTTGGAACGCATGTTTGGGCCATCAAATATCGGGCAAAATATAGACTATTATATATTTCTGGAAAGCCCAGGATGTCTACTTTCCAAAGCAATTGAGAGCACGCCAATTGGGCTTCGGTAGCTCCAGAAAATCCACTTCGAGTGTAGGGAGGTCAGAATCCAACAGCATCTGCAGTCCTTTTTCAGCCTCTGAATCAGATTTTTGCTCAGGTCCCTCAATTTCAGCCAGAAAATACCTGAAATCATAGAAAAACACATAAACTCATAGTAAAGTCCAGAAGAGTGATTTTTATTTAAAAAATAATAAAAACATAATAAAAACTAACTAAAATATACTAAAAACATACTAAAAACAATGCCAAAAAGCGTATAAATTATCCGCTCATCATGGAGTGTTCAACCTTTAAACCTATCCAATGAAATTTTGGATATCTTAGACAAGTCATCATAGAACACGCCTATGATGGACCATTCTGAGAGCATATCAGGAGGACATCTCCTAATCAGCTGCTTGTATCTTTTACCTTCTCTCTGTCTGAAGGTTTGAACTTCCACTCTAATCTTGCTCATCCTTTGAGGGGGAAAGAACTTACCCAGAAAAGCATTAACCAGCTTTTTCCAAGAGTCCAGACTCTCTCTTGGTTGGGCATCCAACCATGGCTTAGTTGTATCTTTTACCTTCTCTCTGTCTGAAGGTTTGAACTTCCACTCTAATCTTGCTCATCCTTTGAGGAGGAAAGAACTTAGCCAGAAAAGTATTAACCAGCTTTTCCCAAGAGTCAAAACTCTCTCTTGGTTGGGCATCTAACCATAGCTTAGCTTTGTCTCTTAAAGCAAAATGAAAGAGCATCAGCTTATAGACTTCAGGATTAACTCCATTAGTCTTTACAGTATCACAGATCTATAAGAATTCATCTAAAAATTGATATGGATCTTCTATTGAAAGTCCATGAAATTTGCAGTTCTGCTGCAGAAGAGAGACTAACTGAGGCTTAAACTCAAAATTGTTAGCTCCAATGGCAGGTACAGAGATGCTTCTGCCATAAAAGTCAGAGGTAGGCATGCTGAAGTCACCAAGGATTTTCTTGAGCTACAGAAGTTCAATTGGCACGCTCTCAATTGAGTTGGAAAGTAAACATCCTGGGATTTCCCGCAATATATAATAGTCTATACTTTGCCCGAGATTTGATGGCCCAAACTGGCGTCCAAAGTCAGCCTAAAACTTTCTGGCGTAAAACGCCAGAACTGGCACCTTTTTCGGCGTTAAACGCTCATTCTGGCACTCAGGGTGGCCTTTAACGCCAACTTTGGGCATATGAACGTGAAATCTTGAAAGCTCAGCCCAGGCACGCACCAAGTGGGTCCCAAAAGTGGATTTCTGCACTATCTGCACTTAGTTACTCATTTTCTATAAACCTAAGTTACTAGTCTAGTATAAAAACTACTTTTAGAGATTCATTTTGAACTTATGACATTTTTTACACTTCATATTGTATTTTCTACGGCATGAGCCTCTAAACCCCATAGGTGGGGATGAAGAGCTCTACTGTGTTTCAATGGATTAATGCAATTACTACTGTTTTCTATTCAATCACGCTTGATTTCATTCTAAGATACTCACTCGTAATTCAATATGGAGAATATGATGATTTGTGACACTCATCATTATCCTCAACCTATGAACGCGTGTCTGACAACCACTCCCGTTCTATCTGAGCTCAACGTAGTCATTGGGCGACAACTTGAGTGTGTATCTCTTGGGTTTCTAATCCACGAACTGAGTTCGGAGGTTAGAACCTTCATGGTATAGGCTAGAATCAATTGGCAGCATTCTTGGGATCCGAAAAGTCTAAACCTTGTCTGTGGTATTCTGAGTAGGATCTGGGAAGGGATGACTATGACGAGCTTCAAACCTACGAATGTTGGGCGCAGTGACAGTATGCAAAAGGACAAGGGTCCTATTCCGACGCTAGTGGAAACCGACAGATGATTAGCCGTGCGGTAGCTGTACATGGTATTTTTCATTCGAGACGAGCAATCCGACAGTTGATTAGCCGTGCAGAGATCGTTCCTAGTATTTTTCATCTGAGAGGATCATACAGCTTGCCATTGAAGGAAGCCATGCGTGTTTGGAGAAGAAGACAGTAGAAAAGCAGAGATTCAGATGACAGAGCATCTCCGGAACCTCAGCCTGTTTCTCATTACTGAATCACAAGTACTATTTATTTCATGTTATTTATTTTTCATAAATACAATCACTCTTATTATTACTCGCCTGACTAAGATTTACAAAATAGCCATAGCTTGCTTCAAGCCGACAATCACCGTGGGATCGACCCTTATTCACGTAAGGTATTACTTGGATGATCCAGTGCACTTGCTGGTTAGTTGTGCGAAGTTGTGAAAAGTGTAATCACAATTTCGTGTACCACTCCTCCTTAAAGTCAGATGTGAAGAAAGAAGAAGAAGATAGAGAAGAAATAGAAGAAGTAGAAGAAGGATACTTTGAAAATATGGGATAGAAGTAAATAAGAGAGGATGTAAGATAAGAAGGAAGAATAGAGAGGGGGAGTAATTCGAATAATTAAAGTGAGAAGAGAAGAAGTATAAATAGAAAAAGTAAATAAGAATTAAAATATTTTTGTTTTTATTTATTAATTAATTAATTTTCAGAAATTAAGTTAATTAATTTAAAATGAATTGGATTTTAATTATTGTTTTTCAAAAAAGAGGGAAGAGAAATAGAAGAAGTTTTTGAAAATTGAGAGAGAGAATAGTTAGTTAGGTAGTTTTGAAAAAGAAGAGAGAGAGGAAGGAGATAGTTTTTGAAAATTAAGAAAGAGATGAGAGTTAGTTAGGAAGTTTTGAAAAAGAAGAGAGAGAAGATAAGATATTAATTAAGAAATGTTTAAATTTTAAAATAAGATAGAAGCTAAGAAAAGATTTGAATTTAAAAAAAGATAAGAGATAAGATAAGAAAAGATTTTAAAATTGAAATTTGAAATTAGAAAAAGATAAGATAAGAAATTAAAAGATTTGAAATTGATTTTGAAAAGATAAGATTTTAAAATTTGATTTTGAAAAAGATATGATTTTTAAAATTTGAAATTTGAAAAAGATAAGATTTTTAAATTTTGAAAAAAATTTGATTTTTGAAATTTTGAAAACTAAGATAAGATAAGATAAAAGTTTGAAATTGAAATTTTTTATTTAAAATTTTTGAAAATTAAGTAAAAAGAAAAATAGAAAAGATATTTTTTTATTTTTGAATTTAATGATGAAAGAGAAAAACACACAAAAGACACAAGACTTAAAATTTTTAGATTTAGAGCCCTTTATTTTCGAAAATTTTGGAGGGAAACACAAAGGGACAACAAACTTAAAAAATTTAAGATCAAAACACAAAAAAGACTCTAGAACACTTTGAAGACTAACAAGAACACAAAGAACAAAATTCAAAGACTCAAAGAACACGAGAACATAAAAAGAACACCAAACTTAAAATTTTTTGAAAACTAAAAAGAAATTTTCGAAAATTTGAAGAAAAACAACAAGAAAATACCAAACTTTAAAGACTTGACATAAGAATTAAACAAAGAAACTATTTTTGAAAATTTTTAGAAAATAGGACTCAAAGAAAACACAAGACTCAACAAGAACAAACACAAAAGACTCAAACTAAGAACAAAGATTAAGCAAAGAAAATAAAATTATTTTTGAAAAGATTTTTTGATTTTTTGAAAAAAATAGAGAAGAAGAAAAAAAAATAAAAAGACTCAAATAAAATAAAATAAATTACCTGATCTAAGGAGCAAGACAATCCGTCAGTTTGTCCAAACTCAACAATCTCCGGTGATAAACCACTATTTTATGGTTTATCTTGTGCTAATTTGAGTGGTTTTTATCAAGCTTTTACACACTTATTCATACAATTTGCATGATTTTACATTTTCCTTCCAAATTCTGTGATATAGTTGAAAACATGTTTCCTAGGCCTTTAAACTGTCAAATTTAATTACCCTTTATTACCATTTGATGCCTTGATATGTGTGTTAAGTATTCTTAGAGATTACAGGGAAGGAATGTCTTAGAGGATGGAAAGGAAGCATGCAAAAGTGGAAGGAATACAAGAAACTGAAGGAATTGCAAAGCTGTCCAGCCTGACCTCTTTGCATTCAATCGATCATAACGTGAGCTATAGAGGTCCAAATGAGGCGGTTCCACTTGCGTTGAAAACCTAACATCCAGGGCTTCACAAAGATATATAATTTGCTATAGTTCCCCTGAAGATAGTTGACGCGCACGCGTGAATCACGCGTATGCGTGACCTGACGAACATTCAATCCACGCGTACGCGTGGATGTACGCGTGACTTTGCCGCGTGCTGGACGTATCGGCGATTTTTGGGCTGTTTTTGACCCAGTTTTTGGCCCAGAAAACACAGATTAGAGACTACAAAGTGGGGGAATCAATTCACACTATTGATTATTCACAATTTTAGGTTTTAGATGTAGTTTTCTAGAGAGAGAGAGGCTCTCTCCTCTCTCTTAGGTTTTAGGATTAGGATTTCTTCTTCTTCTCAATTCCAGGTTCAATGTTCCTTTAATTTAGCTTCTTTTATACTTTTATTTGTCTTAGTATTCTACTTTATCTATTTCTCCTGTTGATTACTTTATGTTGATATATGGTTTATGAATTCTCATGTTTAAATTGATTTTCTATTTAGTGCAATTTGAGGTACTTCAGATTTATGATTGCTTTCTTCAATTCATGTTGTTGATGCTTTCAATTTAATTTAGATTTCTCCCCTTTTGGCTTTGGTTGAGTAATTGGTGACACTTGAGTTATCAAACTCCTTTGTTGATTGATAATTGGAATTTGCTGGTTGATTTGGTTCCCTCTAAAGCTAGTCTTTCTTTAGGAGTTGACTAGGACTTGAGGAATCAGATTGATTAGTCCACTTGACTTTCCTTTATTTAGTAAGGGTTAACTAAGTGGGAGCAGTGAATAATTCTCATCACAATTGATAAGGATAACTAGGATAGGATTTCTAGTTCTCATACCTTGCCAAGAGTTTTTCTAGTTAATAATTTACTTTCTCGCAATTTACATTCCTTGTTCAACCTTTCAAAAAACCCAAAAAGATACCATCTCATAACCAATAATAAATCATACCTCCCTGCAATTCCTTGAGAGACGACCCGAGGTTTAAATACTTCGGTTATAAATTTTATTGGGTTTGCTTTAGTGACAAACAAGTTTTTGTACGAAAGGATTCCTTGTTGGTTTAGAAACTATACTTTCAACAAGAATTTATTTGTGAATTTCTTTACTGACAGAAAATCCGTTCGTCAAAATGGCGCCGTTGCCGGGGAATTGCAAACGTGTGCCTTATTGTTGGTTATTGTAAATATTTGCTTTTGCTTGTTTATTTGTTTTTGTTTTTGTTTTTAATTTTTATTAGCTACTATGAATTCTCACCCCTGTCACTTTGAGTTTGGTTCCAATGTGGTTGTAAAGAATGGAAGCTATAATGAGAACAGGCATCAAGCTTGGAAGAATCAAAGATGGGAGGAGCCACAAGGATTTGATCAAACTTCTTGGCAACAACCCCCTCCAATACGCTATAACCAACAACCATTCTATGATGCATACCAAGACAATAGTTATGGTGGATCTTTTTGTGACAACCAACCTCCACCAAATTACTATGGTCAAGAACCATTCCGAGGTGCGTACCAAGATGATAGATATGGTGGACCCCCTTGTAGTTACCAACAAGACCCACCCTATGCTTATGAACCCCCTCCTCAACATAGCTTTGAACCACCACACTCACAAGCCCCCTACTACCAAACACCCTCACATGATCCTAACCCCTATCCACCATATCAACCACCTTATGAGCCTTATGAGCCATACATAAATCCAGCCCAATTCCAACCCAACTACTCCCAAGAACCACCACCTCCATATATACCATGTCCATATCCATCAACCCAAGAGCCATATGATCCTAATCATGTTATTCAAGCTGGACAAGAATCAAGGGATCGTCTCAATGAAGCAATGGATCAACTTCAAGCAACCATCCGTCAAAAGTTTGGCCCAAGAGACTCATGCAATGAACAAAGCATTCTCATGGATGAGTGTGTTGAGCAACAAGTGGAAAAGATGGAGAGTATTGAACCGCCACATCTTTATCAAGAGAACCACCTCCGTATCATGAACCCTTCTTCCCAAGTAACTTCAAGGGCAAGAAGAGATGGAAAAGAAGGTACTAGAATTCACGGCTGCCTTAACCGAGGTAGTAAACCGATTAGCTTCCCAATATTTGAACACTCAAAGTACTCCCATGGCTACATGTGGAGAATCTAAAGAAGAGCGTAGCATGAAGGAGACACTAGAAACTCCGATGGATAATGAGGAACGTGGCTTTGTATTGGAACAAGTGGAGGAAGCCATAATAGTTGCAGAGGAAGAAGTGGTTGAAGATTTAGGAGATGCTGAACCTCCATGGGAATCTAGAGTTGTAGAGTATTCCTCCAAGAAGATTGAAATCAATGTCAAGAAGGCCAGTGCACAACCTCCATGGCATATTCCCTATGAAGACTTGGATGGGATAGATCAAGAAGCAAGTTCCCTTAGTGATGAGGATCATGTATCAAGCCCTTCTAGTGATGAATCTACATCCACAAATGAACTCCATGAAGACTATTCTCTAATTGAGTCTGCGAATGATGTGGAAGTAGAAGGCCTTCGAAAAGGATGGACGGGAGTTGAACATGCATTGTCAAGATCATTGGAGACTTCTCTACCTAGGTTGCCATCTACCCCTTCATTTGAGTGGGTAAGACTTATCTCTATTCGCTTTACTGTCCCACTTGAGTATGGTATTCTTGAAACGGATGGTCAACTTAGAAGGCTTTGTGGAATAAAGCGTAAGAGAAGACTGTTTAATGGTTGGAGTTGCAAATCAAGGCTCATTAAGGTTGATATTTCAAGAGCTAGATGTAAGGGTTCAACTGGTGATAATTTGGTTAGATCTAAAAAAAGAATTTGGTATTCCGTAGAGAATTCAGACTGCTTGCCACCCGGTTGGGACAATGGTGATCCACTTCAAGACGGGTGTAGATACAAGATTTGGGATCTGGGAATATATGAGGATCGATTTTTGGAGCTCAAAGCTTGTGAAGAACTCCATCAAAGCTTGAAGAATTTACCTGGTATTGATAGAGCTTATTGGAAGTCCAAGCATTGGTGGAAGTTTCAAGACGAGTTCAAGCACAAGCCACCATGATAAGGAGCTCACCAAATGTCCAACTTAAGGACTTTAACTAAAAGTGCTAGGTGGGAGACAACCCACCATGGTATGATCGTTCTTCTTTAGTCTTAGTTTTATTTTGTTTTATTTTATTCTTAGTTTTATTTTATTCTATTTCTCTTAGTGTTCATTCATAATGTCTGCATCAGCATCTGCATTTTGCATTCTACATACTGCATAAAAAAAAGAGAGGGATCGACGCGCAAGTGGACGCACGTGCGTCGTATGTGTATGCGCCAATGAACAGACAGTTGTGCGAGAGACGGGCGGGAGGGGTGCGTGGCGCACAAGCCACACCACGCGTATGCGTACCGCACGCGTACGCGTCCCCTGTAGAAAGTATAACCCACGCGTAAGCGTCAGCGACGCGTACGCGTGGGCATGAAAATCAGCGTAAAAGCGTTCTGACCCGAGAGTTGTGCTGCCCTTGCGATAGAACTGTGCTGGAGGCACAAAATTACCCACGCGTACGCGGCCCTGACGCGTGCACGTCATTTCGCTTTTAGACCTCCCACGCGTACGCATGGGTGACGCTTACGCATCGCATGGCCGTTTCCGCTTTCACGCGCATGCGTGACCTGCGCGCGCGCATCGCGCCCTGTTTTTAAATTCTTACTTCTTTCTTCTATCCTTTCTCCTTCTTTCTTCCTCCTTTCTTACTTACTTCTTCTTTTTTCACTTTCTTCTCATTCTTATTCCCTTTCATTCTCTTTTACATACTACATTTGCATACTTTCTCTCATTGCATTTTAATTTTAATTTTTATCTCCTTTTATAATTTCCTAATTTATCATTGGTGTTAAATGTTCTTATTCAACTGATTGCATCTTTTCATGCATTACTTTGGTGCTTAGTGACTTGTTTTACACTGTTGGGTGATATTATTTAAGTCAATGCTAATCCTTTATGATACCTGTGTTCCTTTTGCATTGACATGATTTTATATTGTCTTTCATTACCCACACTCTCTCCCCTATTATTGTAATTTTTGCACTATTGATATGCTATTTGCTTCTACTATTTTCTCACTTGCATGTCGTAGCTACCATGTAGTTGAGACCCTCCTTATTTGGCATTAACTCACCCATACTTTATTTGTTTTCATATCTTTATGTCTGGGTTACTTTTCTTCCCTTTTCTCTTCTTTCAGGATGGCCACCGAGAAGGAAAAAGAGAAGCTTCTCACTGGGGCAACTGACAAGTCCACCTGCACATTCTTTGGAAGAAAAGTATCAGTTGGAACAGTCCATCCACTTGCACATCTTAGTATGTACCGAGGACGCTGCAATCTTTAAGTGTGGGGAGGTCGATACCGACTTCCATGGGTAGTCATTTCCTATTTCAACACCAATGTTTTATTTTCCTTGTTAATTGTTGCATTTGCATGTTTGATTGCATGTTTGTTTGATTTTGTGTATGTTCTTCTACCACTACTTGGTTAGAATAATGAGTTTCTTTTCAAGACCCTTTTTATAGCATTTCACTAATTTAAATTAAAAATTTGTGTTAAACTTGTTTGTAGACTATAAATTGGAACATGAATTGTAGCTAAGAACACAACCTGTGAGATTTGAGCTTAATTACATGGTTACACTATTTAACCATAATATTTTATTCCTGTGTGTTTTCTTCTCTATAATTATAATCTATATTTTGTTCCACTCTATATGTCCAATGTTTAGTGTATTTATATGCTTGCATATGATTGAGGCCATCATTTGCTATTAGCTCACTTATGCCAAATAGCCTACCCTTTCAATCACCTTTGTTTGCCACCTGGAGCCTTTTAATCTCCGTTTGTTCTATATTTTACCACATCACTAGCCTTAAGCAGAAAAATAATTAATTACCCCAATTGAATCTTTGGTTAGCTTAAGATAGAAATTGTGTATCAATTAAGTGTGGGGTACTGTGGGAACTTGGGTTGATGAAAGTATACAGTATTTTATTGACAAAATATTGAGAATTTGGGTACCTACTCATGTGAGACTAGAAAAATTAAAAATCCATGTGCATTGATATGTTATGTTTACTTTTACTTAAAAAAAAGAAAAAGAAAAAGAAAAAGAGAAAATATATATATATATATATATATATATATATATATATATAATATAAATAAATAA
>NC_029793.2:79329572-79332988 GCF_000816755.2 Arachis ipaensis | reverse complement strand
TAATATAAATAAATAAATAAGGGGACAAAATTACCCCAATACTAAGTTTAAAATAAAAGATCAATGCATATGTGATAAAATTAAAGAAAAATTGGTACATGAGTATGTGATACATGTAAGACCCAAGACTTTTGAAAAGTCCTATTTTGAACTAAACTCAAACCATACATTTATTTACAGTTTTATTTTCAAGAAATTATTTTATTGAAAATAATTTATAAAATTGATGCACAAATAGTATTTTTATACATTATCATTGTTGGGTTAAAATTCATTTCTAATTACTGTATTATTCCTATTTTTATTTAGAATTACTAAAATGCCCATAACCCTAATTTTTGAAAATGAAACCCTAACCCTGAAACCCTAACCCAATAACCCGATTCCCTTTCAGCCACATCCAAACCTTCTCTTGCTCTCAGCAAGCACGCACACACACCTAGCTCCTTCAATTTAAAAGAAAGAAGGAAAGTAAAATAAAAAGAAGGGGAAACGAGGAGAGGGGCTGCAGTCGGAAGAAGGGAAGGGATGAGAAGATGTCGCCGCCGTTCAGCCTGTCCCTGCCGCCGTTGTGCTGCCACCGAACCGCCGAAGTGCCATCACCGTTCTCTCGTCGTCGCCGCGGTTGACAGAAGAAAGAGTGAGATCCGAGAGAGCTGTGAAGGAAGGGCGTCGTCGGAGGAGAAGCCTGGCACCACCGTCGCCACTGTTCGTCACGCCGTCACCACTAGCCGCGCCGTCACCAGTCGTGAGAGAGAGAGATCGGGCAAAGAGAGAGAGGTGTCGTGAGGGAGAAGAGGCGCCGCTGCTGCTGCTGCTGCCTTGCCGTCGCCGCTACCTGGGTCCTGTGGTCCAAGCCACCATTGATGGAGCTCCGTTTCTGCTTCTCTGGTCCGCCGCCACGGCTGGAGGTCCGCCCGACCTGATCAGAGGGAAAGGAGAGGTTCAGGCCGCCGCTGCTACTTGCGTGGTGAGCTGCTGCACCAGCCACCGCCGCAGGAATCACTGTTGGAGAAGGGAGCTGCGCTTCTGTGTTTCTGGCCGTCGGAAAAACCTCGCCGCCGTCGCCGGAAAATCCTACCGGTAAGGGTTTAGGTTGATCTTCGTTTTCTTTGGGTTTCCAGAAGCTTTATTGTTGTTGTATGATTGGTTTCAGTTTTCATTGCCGGAGTCCGGGTCGCCGCTGCTGCTTTAGGTGGCTGCCGGGCTACCGCCAAACCGGTTCAGAGACCGTCGCTGTATCGGTTCAGCCGTTCCTTCTTCGTTCGGTAAGCGTCTTCGATTTGAAAAGCCCTCTGGTTACTGTTCTGTTATCATACGCTGAGGTTTGTGACGTTAATTGCTATAAGATTGAGTTTTGATTGTTATGTATTGCGATTAGAGTTGCTATGGCTACTACGAAAGTGACTTGAGCCGAGGTTTTGGTCGTTGATTTCGGGTTGAGGCGAAAAGGACTCTGTGATGCGTTTGGGTTATGGTTATGCGTTTTGAGGTAGGGGCTTTTGTACAAACTAGTTTTATTTAAATTAGAAATTGTTATAAATAGATATGTTGTACAAAATGTATTTTTGGTGGTTATGTGAGTCCTATGAATTGTCTGGTTTTATCTTGAATGAATATAGTTGCCTGTTTGATTGTAACAATGTATGATTTTGATAAATTGGAGATTTCTGGATTGGTTGATTTGAATGATTTTTTATAATTTGAAATTTGAGTTTTGTTTTATTAGAAACTGATTTGGTCTTGAACCAGTTAGAAAGAGTTGATGATTGGTTTTGTTGGGACCCGGAAAGGGTGGCAAAGTCCAAGTTTTATGGGAGATGCTGCCGAAATTTCTAGAAAATCTGAGATTTTGATTGGAATTGTTATTTTGGAAAAGAATAAATTATGCTTTGACTTAAATGTTTGAGAAATAAATTATGTTTGAACTTGCCTTAGTAGGAAAATCTCTATATCTTGGATGTAATTATTAAGAAAGGAATTATGCCTTAAAAATCAATTTAAATATGAAATTTTTATGTTTTGGAAATTGATTTACGTAAACAGATTTTGGAGGGGGTTTTAATGGGTTTAAAATAAACGTGGTTTTCAATTAATCTATTTCACTTTACGACATTTAGGAAGAGCTTGAAGTATTTTCTGGAACTTTGATTTATTAAAATTGAAACACTTCCCGAGCCCTTGGAAATAGATTTAAGAATGAAACTGAAATTGGTTTTCGGTTTAAAAATGATTTGGTTTTGGCTTAAGTTTGGTTGGTTTTGAAATTGGTGCGGAATAATTGGAAACACGATTTGGTTTTGGGTTTAAACCCTATTCTATTTATTCAACTCAAGAAGTTAAAGTTTCGGAGGTTTTCAAGGAATTTAAGAAATGAGTTAGATTATTCTCCCCTGAAGTCTTGAGACTCTGCTGAGGAATCTTACGACCAAATCTTGATTTAGAAATGAATGATTGAGTCTTTCAAAGAGATTTTGAACTTGGCATGGTTTTGAAATTTTTGGAAGTGTTGGAAAGATGTGGAAAGTGGCTCCGTTTTGAAAAGTGATTCTTGGCTAGCTGTGATTTGACTATGTTTGTTATTTAAAAGTAAATGGGCCAAGAATGATTTTGAAATAAGGTATTGAGCCTGATTGATTGTGGATATCATCAAGATTGATGAGTTATTGTTTGGTAGGCATAAGGGTCGGGTTCGTCCCACTTATGCTGAGAGATTTGATAATTGACGAGATTGTTGATAAGTCATTTGCGCCTGGCAAGGACGGTGGTTAATCCCGCTTGTCGAGGTTGCGGCGCCCGCGTAAGGACGGTGGTTAATCCCGCTTATGTGTAGATGTGAGGTCGGAGGCAAAGTATCCCGCTCACATCCTTTCGGATCACAGGAGTGTGCAGGCACTGACATCCTGGACCATGTGGCAGGCACGTTATCCCAGAGGGTTCCCATTTATACGTAATTGAAAGGCAACATTCCCATGGGAATGTGTCGGGTTGGCAATTGAACCGACAATGTGATATCACAGCCAGTAGGACAGGCATTCATCATTTTCATCTATGTGATATTGTTTGGGTGTGCATATTGTATTTGGTTTGCCTATGTGAATACTTATGTTAAATGATAACTGTTATACTTGTTGTAATTGTTCTTGATTGTGCTTGAACCACATTAATTGTGATTGTGTTTGAATTGATTGGTTTGTGAAGAGTTGGTTGCTGATCTAGCTGTTTGGGCCGGGGGCCGTGTTGGATTGGATGGGCTTGAGGCCGTGGTTGGTATGTTTGAGGTCTTGTTTTGTATAAAGTATCTGACTGGTTCAGCATAGACTTAATGAACCTATGCTTGGAACGGGATGATCATTTATACCGAGTAGGTAACTGCTTTCATGGTTGCGGCCTAGGAAAAACTTTTCAGACATTTT
>NC_029793.2:79319405-79326504 GCF_000816755.2 Arachis ipaensis | reverse complement strand
CCCGCTCACATCCTTTCGGATCACAGGAGTGTGCAGGCACTGACATCCTGGACCGTGTGGCGGGCACGTTATCCCAGAGGGTTCCCATTTATACGTGATCGAAAGGCAACATTCCCATGGGAGGGTTGGCAGTTGGCAATTGAACCGACAATGTGATATCACAGCCAGTAGGACAGGCATTCATCATTTTCATCTATGTGATATTGTTTGGTATTGTATTTTAAGGAATTTTCTGGATTTCGAATGTGAACCTATGGTTTTTGGAAAGACTCATAAGACGAGCAATGATCACTGAACTCTAAGAATGATTTTATCTTTACGTATCTTGTTATAGCAATTTCTGTAATTCTATAGTGAGAACAAGCGAGGACGACGTTCTCACTCCCCTACAGGTTATTCCTTTTCAGGATATGGGAGATGAAGCTTCAGGAGAGTTATGTTTATTTTCTGTTTACTCGGTCTTTTTGTATTACCGTAGCTATTGTTTTTCGACTTAATGAACCTATGCTTGGAACGGGATGATCATTTATACCGCGTAGGTAACTGCTTTCATGGTTGCGGTCTAGGAAAAATTTTTCAGACATTTTCTTTAAGAAAGGAAAAAGGTTTTGTTTTAGAATATTTGAGAAACTTAGCAAGTCTTCAAAAAGGAATTTTTGGATTTCGAATGTGAACCTATGGTTTTTGGAAAGACTCATAAGACGAGCAATGATCACTGAACTCTAAGAATGATTTTATCTTTACGTATCTTGTTATAGCAATTTCTGTAATTCTATAGTGAGAACAAGCGAGGACGACGTTCTCACTCCCCTACAGGTTATTCCTTTTCAGGATATGGGAGATGAAGCTTCAGGAGAGTTATGTTTATTTTCTGTTTACTCGGTCTTTTTGTATTACCGTAGCTATTGTTTTTCCCTCGCCTTTATCCTTATTAAGTTTGTAAGAGGGATAGGAAATTATGATATGTATATTTGTAAACTTGTGTTATGTATATATATATATATATAGCTTAAGGTTGTATCTGATTTGTATGTATATGTATGTTTATGTTTTCACGAAAAAGAGTTATCGAAAGGTTATACGGTTTTAAGTTTTAAGCAGGCTCATATTTTAGTGTTAAATATTATAAGAGTCGTGGTAATACTCGAGCTATCAGAGTGGTGCAGCCGGAAGCGTGACATTTTGATAGTTAGGGTGTTACATTTGTGGTATCAGAGCGGTCTTTCCTGTAGAGCTTGAGGAATGGACCGACTATGCTTCAATTGCATACTCTAAGCGTTTGTCATGTAATAGGTCTTGTTGAATGACGAGAATTAGAGCTTTATGCACATGACTGTCTATTGATTAATGTCATTAGTCTTGCGTTGCATAATTCCTGATATTAAGTTTGGCCGGCTTAATACTAGTGAATTATGTATATGAAAGCACTGATGGGTTATCATAGATGATATACGAGTTTTGAGTAAAGTAAATCACGGGTTTTGGAAACGTTAGAAACTATTTCTCGAGGTTACTCAGTTATGTGCTTTGGATTCTGTTGGATGTCATGTGACTTATTGTTTCTTAGCCTATTTTGATGTTCTTGTCAATTCTTTTAGGAAGCAGTTTGATGTTTTCAATCCTATTTTTCTGTTCATATGCATTCTTCTTGATTCTAAATTGCATATGCCGGTTTGAATTTCTTGGTGTATCCATCTTTCTCTGTTTGAGCTCTTTTCTTGATTCATGTAATTTTTCGACATGATTTTGAACTTGTCTTGATGCAACGTGTCTTTTTATGTCCTTACTTCTAGTCTTTAAAAAAAATGGTGATTCAGTTTTTCTCTTAATTGACTATATTTATAACCAATTTTCAAACTTTTATAAAATCGCTTTTGATTTGATATACACCTATCTATATAAAACTTTGAAAATTCCTTATGCAATTTAAAAACTATTTATTTCTAATACCTCGCCTGTTCTTTTATTGGTTTACGGAACTACACTTACTTTAAGTACAATCTGACCTTTTAAAATAATTTTATTACGGTTCCTATACGTAACTCCATTTGATTATGTATTTAGGTATTATTAAATTCTTAAAGGAAATGCTTTTCGCTTTTATTCTAGTTAGTTTTCGTTTGACACATTGACTTTAATTTAGCATGATACATTATTTACACATTTGTTGTTCTTTTGAAAATATTGGATTCATACCTTTCCTCTCAAGTATGGGCTAATTCTTTAAGCTTTTGTTTCTATGGTTGTGATACTTGATTTTGTTTTTAACTAATCTTTTTCTTTTATGAACACCACCAGTAGCCTCAGTTTTCCTTCTCTTGTGAATTCCATACTCCTCTAAGTCAGCTTGAATTTGTTTCTATCTGGTGCGTTGTTTGTCCTCTTAAC
The DNA here is from genome assembly GCF_000816755.2 of Arachis ipaensis. Classification (NCBI taxonomy): domain Eukaryota; kingdom Viridiplantae; phylum Streptophyta; class Magnoliopsida; order Fabales; family Fabaceae; genus Arachis; species Arachis ipaensis. The sequence goes on along the minus strand of NC_029793.2, from coordinate 79,324,116 downwards.
TGTCCTTCTTTAGTCAAAGGTTCTTTCTTGAAAATTCGCTGTCGATTGAGTTGTCCTTCCTTACGAGTTTTGTATTCTTTTAGACCAATGAAAAACTTGTTTGGTGTCCCATGCTTCGTGGATCTTGTTTGAACTCCCTTGACTTGAGATCCTTTCTTGTTTGGTCTAATTCCCTTTTAAGTACATCTTAATACTCTTGAATATTCTTATGTGATGGCAATTTCAAGTGTATTCTTAGAGTTTTGATGTGAACTTTTGAAGCAAGTTTTGGATTCTCTTAAGAAACTTAAATCAATTCTTCTCGCTTAAAAATTGCATCCATAGCTATCCTTTAAATTGGAAAGGTTATTTTGGAGTTGACATGCATTATTTTAAATAAAGTTTTGAAAACGACTGATAAGTAAATTTTTACCTCAGGGTTTCCTTTTCTAAATAGAGTTTAACTTGTTCCATATTTGCTATAAAATTTTATACACACTTGTTTGAATTTATACTTTGAGAGTTCTTGAACAAACGTTTGATTTTCTTACAACCCTGCCACAATATCAGTGTATACTTTTAGCTGATTGAGTACTTAAATGTCTTTCAGGATTTTCGAAAGATTGTTTTGGCCTTAACCCAATTGACTTTCAATTTTCAACCCTCACCTATTCTATCTTTTACTTGGAAACTATTTGGACAAAACGCAATTTAGTTTTCTTTTAACCATATTGCAGTTTTGATATATGTTTATGTTACCCTTTTGTGAACTGCGAGTTACATACTTTTCTTTTAGCACAGGAGGTGATCTTCTTTCAGTTTTTCATTCTTTATATTAAAATGTATTATGTGAACTTGATCAAAAATTTTAAATCTTGAGAGTGTCATCACTAGCTTTAGTTGACCTTCTTCTATGATTTTATACTTGTTAACTCAGCTTGATTTAGTTCCAAATTACTGTCTTGCTTATCCTTTTGTGTTCCTATCAGTTGTCTCTGATTCAGGAGTCATCTTTGAGGTTGTTAAACTGAATTTCTTTCCAATACTCTTCATCGATTGTACATCCTTATTTACTTGTAGATTCAGCAGTTCTTTCAGAACTCTTGCGGAGATTATCCTTGTTGTTTGTCCTTCTTTTTCAAAGTCTTTTATCTTTCTGAGTAAACTCGAGAATTGTTTTGATGTCACGTGCGATCTTTAGGTATAGTAATGTGATGCGTTAGTTCCTCAAAGCCTGTTTGTGGATCCGGAAGGTGAAGCGGCAAGTGTGCAACGTTATGAGACATTGTGAGAGTTTCGTTCCTTGCAGATAAGTTTGAAGATGTTATGCTTGCGAATGGTTATGGAGTTGTGAAGTGGTTGATGGAGTTAGGAAGTTGAAGCTTAGAGAGGTGTACGAGATACATGAGTGAAAGCTATATCTGTTGTTAGATACCAACCTGCTTTGTAGCCTTTTTGCCATGAAAACTATATCCTTGCTTTGTGACCGCCTATCTTGACTTGCACCTATTTGGTTCTTCCAAGCTTTTGTAGAATTTCGAAACCATATAAACTTTTTGCATTGAGCCTACCTTGTATCTTTCACCTAACACTATACTTTACCCTTATGTTTAAATCTTATGGTTATTCGGTATTTGAAATTTTATATATGTGTTATGATTTCTTACCTTCTTAAAAGGTATTTAAAAAGTAGAGTGCTAAGTCTATGTATTATCTTATGTAATACTTCAATTTTCGAGGACGAAAATTTTTATAAGGTGGGTGGAATGTAAGACCCAAGACTTTTGAAAAGTCCTATTTTGAACTAATCTCAAACCATACATTTATTTACAGTTTTATTTTCAAGAAATTATTTTATTGAAAATAATTTGTAAAATTGATGCACAAATAGTATTTTTATACATTATCATTGTTAGGTTAAAATTCATTTCTAATTACTGTATTATTCCTACTTTTATTTGGAATTACTAAAATGCCCATAACCCTAATTTTTGAAAATGAAACCCTAACCCTGAAACCCTAACCCAATAACCCGATTCCCTTTCAGCCACATCCAAACCCTCTCTTGCTCTCATCAAGCACGCACACACACCTAGCTCTTTCAATTTGAAAGAAAGAAGGAAAGGAAAATAAAAAGAAGGGGAAACAAGGAAAGGGGCTGTAATCGGAAGAAGGGAAGGGAGGAGAAGATGTCGCCGCCGTTCAGCCTGTCCCTGCCGCCGTTGTGCTGCCACCGAACCGCCGAAGTGCCATCACCATTCTCTCGTCGCCGCCGCGGTTGACAGAAGAAAGAGTGAGATCCGAGAGAGCTGTGAAGGAAGGGCATCGTCGGAGGAGAAGCCTGGCACCACCGTCGCCACTATTCGTCACGCCGTCACCACTAGCCGCGCCGTCAACAGTCGCGAGAGAGAGAGATCGGGCAAAGAGAGAGAGGTGTCGTGAGGGAGAGGAGGCGCCGCTGCTGCTGCTGCTGCCTTGCCGTCACCGCTACCTGGGTCCTGTGGTCCAAGCCACCATTGATGGAGCTCCGTTTCTACTTCTCTGGTCCGCCGCCACGGCTGGAGGTCCGCCCGACCTGATCGGAGGGAAAGGAGAGGTTCAGGCTGCCGCTGCTACTTGCGTAGTGAGCTGCTGCACCAGCCACCGCCGCAGGAATCGCTGCTGGAGAAGGGAGCTGCGCTTCTGTGTTTCTGGCCGCCGAAAAAACCTTGACGTTGTTGCCGAAAAATCCTGCCGGTAAGGGTTTAGGTTGATCTTCATTTTCTTTGGGTTTTCGGAAGCTTTATTGTTGTTGTATGATTGGTTTCAGTTTTCATTGCCGGAGTCTGGGTCGCCGCTGCTTCTTGAGGTGGCTGCTGGGCTGCCGCCAAACGGGTTCAGAGACCGTCGCTGTATCGATTAAGCCGTTCCTTCTTCGTTCGGTAAGCGTCTTCGATTTGAAAAGCCCTCTGGTTACTGTTCTATTATCATACGCTGAGGTTTGTGACGTTAATTGCTATAAGATTGAGTTTTGGTTGTTATGTGTTGCGATTAGAGTTGCTATGGCTACTGCGAAAGTGACTTGGAGCCGAGGTTTTGGTTGTTGATTTCGGGTTGAGGCGAAAAGGACTCTGTGACGCGTTTCGGTTATGGTTATGCGTTTTGAGGTAGGGGCTTTTGTACAAACTAGTTTTATTTAAATTAGAAATTGTTATAAATAGATATGCTGTACAAAATGTATTTTTGGTGGTTATGTGAGTCCTATGAATTGTCTGGTTTTATCTTGAATGAATATGGTTGCCTGTTTGATTGTAACAATGTATGATTTTGATAAATTGGAGATTTCTGGATTGGTTGATTTGAATGATTTTTGATAATTTGAAATTTGAGTTTTGTTTTATTGGAAACTGATTTGGTCTTGAACCTGTTAGAAAGAGTTGATGGTTGGTTTTGTTGGGATCCGGAAAGGGTGGCAAAGTCCAAGTTTTAGAGAAGATGCTGCCGAAATTTCTAGAAAATCTGAGATTTTGATTGGAATTGTTATTTTGGAAAAGAATAAATTATGCTTTGACTTAAATGTTTGAAAAATGGCTCTGTTTTGAAAAGTGATTCTTGGCTAGCTGTGATTTGACTACGTTTGTTATTTAAAAGTAAATGGGCCAAGAATGATTTTGAAATAAGGTATTGAGCCTGATTGATTGTGGATATCATCAAGATTGATGAGTTATTATTTGGTATGCGTAAGGGCCGGGTTCGTCCCACTTATGCTGAGAGATTTGATAATTGACGAGATTGTTGATAAGTCGTTTGCGCCTGGCAAGGACGGTGGTTAATCCCGCTTGTCGAGGTTGCGGCGCCCGCGTAAAGACGGTGGTTAATCCCGCTTACGTGTAGATGTGAGGTCGGAGGCAAAGTATCCCGCTCACATCCTTTCGGATCACAGGAGTGTGCAGGCACTGACATCCTGGACCGTGTGGCGGGCACGTTATCCCAGAGGGTTCCCATTTATACGTGATCGAAAGGCAACATTCCCATGGGAATATGTCGGGTTGGCAATTGAACCGACAATGTGATATCACAGCCAGTAGGACAGGCATTCCGTATCTGATCGGTTCAGTATAGACTTAATGAACCTATGCTTGGAACGGGATGATCATTTATACCGCGTAGGTAACTGCTTTCATGGTTGCGGTCTAGGAAAAACTTTTCAGACATTTTCTTTAAGAAAGGAAAAAGGTTTTGTTTTAGAATATTTGAGAAACTTAGCAAGTCTTCAAAAAGGAATTTTTGAATTTCGAATGTGAACCTATGGTTTTTGGAAAGACTCATAAGACGAGCAATGATCACTGAACTCTAAGAATGATTTTATCTTTATGTATCTTGTTATAGCAATTTCTGTAATTCTATAGTGAGAACAAGCGAGGACGACGTTCTCACTCCCCTACAGGTTATTCCTTTTCAGGATATGGAAGATGAAGCTTTAGGAGAGTTATGTTTATTTTCTGTTTACTCGGTCTTTTTGTATTACCGTAGCTATTGCTTTCCCTCACCTTTATCTTTATTAAGTTTGTAAGAGGGATAGGAAATTATGATATGTATATTTGTAAACTAGTGTTATGTATATATATAGCTTAAGGTTGTATCTGATTTGTATGTACATGTATGTTTATGTTTTCACGAAAAAGAGTTATCGAAAGGTTATGCGGTTTTAAGTTTTAAACAGGCTCATATTTTAGTCTTAAATATTATAAAA
>NC_029793.2:79312357-79318952 GCF_000816755.2 Arachis ipaensis | reverse complement strand
GTTGCTGATTGAGCTGTTTGGGCCGGGGGCCGTGTTGGATTGGATGGGCTTGAGGCCGTGATTGGTATATTGAGTCCTAGTTCTGTATAAAGTATCTGATCGGTTCAGTATAGACTTAATGAACCTATGCTTGGAACGGGATGATCATTTATACCGCGTAGGTAACTGCTTTCATGGTTGCGGTCTAGGAAAAATTTTTCAGACATTTTCTTTAAGAAAGGAAAAAGGTTTTGTTTTAGAATATTTGAGAAACTTAGCAAGTCTTCAAAAAGGAATTTTTGGATTTCGAATGTGAACCTATGGTTTTTGGAAAGACTCATAAGACGAGCAATGATCACTGAACTCTAAGAATGATTTTATCTTTACGTATCTTGTTATAGTAATTTCTGTAATCCTATAGTGAGAACAAGCGAGGACGACGTTCTCACTCCCCTACAGGTTATTCCTTTTCAGGATATGGAAGACGAAGCTTTAGGAGAGTTATGTTTATTTTCTGTTTACTCGGTCTTTTTGTATTACCGTAGCTATTGTTTTTCCCTCGCCTTTATCCTTATTAAGTTTGTAAGAGGGATAGGAAATTATGATATGTATATTTGTAAACTTGTGTTATGTATATATATATATATATAGCTTAAGGTTGTATCTGATTTGTATGTATATGTATGTTTATGTTTTCACGAAAAAGAGTTATCGAAAGGTTATGCGGTTTTAAGTTTTAAGCAGGCTCATATTTTAGTGTTAAATATTATAAGAGTCGTGGTAATACTCGAGCTATCAGAGTGGCACAGCCGGAAGCATGACATTTTGATAGTTAGGGTGTTACAATACAAAAGTGGGAATTATGGGTAGCTAGGCATGAATTTTGGAATTACATAGAGTGTGTGTGTATGTTAGGTGAGAACTTAGGTTAGTCAAAGATTCATATTATAGCTCACTTGGCCATACATATATCGTCACCCTTATCTTAGCCCCATTACAACCCTAAAAAGACCTCATGATGTTTGCATTGGTACATTAAATATCTGTTGATTGGTTAGATGAAGAACAAAGTCTTAGAAAGTATGACTAGAGAAAAGTAGAGTGAATTACCCCATACACTTGAGTGATTAGAGTGCATATACACTACCAGTGAGGGTTCAATGCTTGATTCTATGTTCCCTGCTTTCATGAGCTATCTTCTTATAAGTTTATTTGTCTCTTATTGTGTGATTTGAATTAGTGGAATCTGATTTATGTTTGTCTTGGAAAATTTGTTTACTTTTAATCAAGTAGGTAGAAGCATTTCACATTTAGTTACATTCATATAGATAGGTTACATTTCATACTTTCTACCATTCCTCCTCACTCTTATAGCTTCTCTTGAGCTTAGCATGAGGACATGCTAATGTTTAAGTGTGGGGAGATTGATAAATCACTATTTTATGATTTATCTTGTGCTAATTTGAGTGGTTTTTATCAAGCCTTTACACACTTATTCATACAATTTGCATGGTTTTACATTTTCCTTTCAAATTCTATGATATAGTTGAAAACATGTTTCCTAGGCCTTTAAACTGTCAAATTTAATTACCCTTTGTTGCCATTCGATGCCTTGATATATGTGTTAAGAGTTTTCAGGGATTACAGGGCAGGAATGGCTTAGAGGATGGAAAGGAAGCATGCAAAAGTGGAAGGAATACAAGAAACTGAAGGAATTGCAAAGCTGTCCAGCCTGACCTCTTTTCAATAAATCAATCATAACTTGAGCTACAAAGGTCTAAATGAGGCGGTTCCAGTTGCGTTGGAAAGCTAGCATCCGGGGCTTCGCAACAATATATAATTTCTCAAAGTTGCCCTGAAGATAGGTGACGCGCATGCGTGAATCACGCGTACGCGTGACCCGGCAAAAATTCAATCCACGCGTACGCGTGACTTTGCCGCGTGCTGGACGTATCAAAAATTGCTGGGGGTAATTTCTGGGCTATTTTTGACCCAGTTTTTGACCCAGAAAACACAGATTAGAGGCTACATAGTGGGAAAATCAATTCACACTATTGATTATTCACAATTTTAGGTTTTAGATGTAGTTTTCTAGAGAGAGAGAGGCTCTCTCCTCTCTCTTAGGTTTTAGGATTAGGATTTCTTCTTCTTCTCAATTCCAGGTTCAATGTTCTTTTAATTTAGTTTCTTTTCTACTTTTATTTGTCTTAGTATTCTATTTTATCTATTTCCCCTGTTGATTACTTTATGTTGCTATATGGTTTATGAATTCTCATGTTTAAATTGATTTTCTATTTAAAGCAATTTGAGGTACTTCAGATTTATTATTGCTTTCTTCAATTCATGTTATTGATGCTTTCAATTTAATTTAGATTTTTCCCCTTTTGGCTTTGGTTGAGTAATTGGTGACACTTGATTTATCAAACTCCTTTGTTGATTGATAATTGGAATTTGCTGGTTGATTTGGATCCCTCTAAAGCTAGTCTTTCTTTAGGAGTTGACTAGGACTTGAGGAATCAGATTGATTAGTCCACTTGAATTTCCTTTATTTAGTAAGGGTTAACTAAGTGGGAGCAGTGAACAATTCTCATCACAATTGATAAAGATAACTAGGATAGGATTTTTAGTTCTCATACCTTGCCAAGAGTTTTTCTAGTTAATAATTTACTTTCTCGCAATTTACATTCCTTGTTCAACCTTTCAAAAAACCCAAAACGATACAATCTCATAACCAATAATAAATCATACCTTCCTGTAATTCCTTGAGAGATGACCCGAGGTTTAAATACTTTGGTTATAAATTTTATTGGGTTTGCTTTAGTGACAAACAAGTTTTTGTACGAAATGATTCCTTGTTGGTTTAGAAACTTTACTTTCAACGAGAATTTATTTGTGAATTTCTTTACTAACAGAAAATCCATTCGTCACCCAGCAACGGTGCCAAAAACTTGGTAGCACGAATCCCCACACCTTTGTACTGTTGTACCAGCAAGTGCACTGGGTCATCCAAGTAATACCTGAGCGAGTCAGGGTCGATCCCACGAGGATTGTGGTTTGAAGCAAGCTATGGTTATCTTGCAGGTCTTAGTCAAGCAGATCAGAAGGTTGATAGATAACTATTTATGGGATTATTTGAATCAGTAATAGGAATAAAGCAAAAGAGGTAGAAAATACTAATAGGAATAGGGTTAAGGCTCGGAGTTACGTTGTCTTTCTGAATTGACTCTGGTATTACTGTCTTCTTTGCTTGTGAATGATCTTCTTCTATGGTAGGCTGTATGTGATCAATGCCATGGGCCATGGTCATTGATCTCCTCTGCTACAGATTGAACGCCATTGGCTGTGGTCATCCAATCTGACGAAGGGTGAAGCGCTTAGCAGTCCATTCTCTTGGCGATCCTACTCAAAACGCCACAGACAAGGTTGAATCTTCCGAATCAGAGGATGCTGCTTCTTAGGATTCTAGCCTATACCACGGAGACCCTAACCTCCCCAGAAATTAGCTGAACTGGTGTCTCGAGAAGTCCCCAACGAAGTCATGGATTAGCCGTCTGAGAGATGTATAAACATAGCTGTTGGCTCGTGCTTTCCAATCACGTATTCGCACGAACCCAAGTAGACACGAGTGTTTGTCAGGCACGTTTGTCTTAATGTGATGAACAAAGCTAATTTGTCAGATCATCCTATTCACCATGATGAAAATCAGATATACATCTTAGAGATAAATCAAACACGAATCGAAAAAGAAACAGTAATACTTTTATTAATTCATAGGACTCAGCAGAGCTCCTCCCTTCAACCTAGGAGGTTTAGAAACTCATATTGATGTAAAACACAAGGTAAAACTCAAAATAATGCTGAATGGAAAAGAGATTCTTGTGAATTACATAAATAAAATCCTTTAAATACTAAACAAATGACTAGTAAGGGTAAAATAGTATTTTTAGTGCTAAAATCCACTTCTGGGGCCCACTTAGTGAGTGTTTGGGCTGAGAATTGATGAGATCCACGTGCTATGAGGTCTTTGGGGTGTGGAACGCCAGCTAGGGGGTCCTCTTTGGGCGTTTGTACATTGGTCTCTGCTCTTTTCGGCGCTGGACTCCTGGAAGGGGGCAGGAAGCTGGCGTTGGATGCCAGTTTTGGGCCTTTCAATCCGAAGCAATATATATACTATTATATATTGCTGAAAAGATCTGGAAGTCAGCTTTCCATAGCCGTTGAGAATGCTCCATTTGGACTTATCTAGCTCCAGAAAATCTCTTCCGAATACAGATAGGTCAGATCCGAACAGCATCTGTAGTGCTTTCTCTGTCTCTGAATCAGACTTCTGCTCCAGCTCCTCAATTTTTGCTCCAACTCCTGGGATTGTGTTGATCACTTTAGCAACTTTGGTTAGTCGAAAGAGGGATAGAATTATGGTTTTAGAGGAATTTTTGGCTTAAATATAAAATTTGGTACATGAGGTTGTTAAGTTACTTAATGCAGAATTTTCTGTATATTTGGACAAATTAAAATAAACACCATGAGTAATATAGACATAGTTTTTTATCCAAATTATTTTTCTATCCAACATCAAGAAGTCAAGATTTCTCTATAAAAATTTCAGAAAATTTGGCCAAGCGGTTTGCAAGATGTGAATTTTTGAAATTCAGTGGTTGTTGCAAAATTTTCTAGTTTTCTGGTTCTGTAGTATCAACTTCCAGCCACTAGAACTTTGGACTTATTTGGCATTTTGAGTTACTTCTAAAGGGATTTTGAATATCTATCAGTCTACTTTAATTGAGTACAAATCTTATGTCCATAGCTATTTTTAAGAGTTAGTTATGTGTCTTGGAAGCTGGGCTATTCGCAAAAAATTCAGGACCAAATACTAGAAACAGGGCAGCACTTCCAATTGACATTTAATTAACTAAACAAAGTGATATGAACCTAAAACTTATTTGTACTAAAACTTAGTGGTGTATAGTGTATCCTCACCAAAATCTAAAAGTAACGAATTATAATTGAATTTATTAATGATTTTTCAAAAACAGAGTTGTCTGTTGTATTTTTCTGAATCTTCTTAAGTGCAGCAGTAGATTTTTGTTGAATTTGTTATCAAATTCAATTCTAATCCAATTGCGATAAAATTTTGATTTAGATCCAAAGGGTGTATCAAAATTTAGCAGTATGTATGTGTGAACGTAGCTAAGCAAAAGTGAGTAAGTTATCCCTAGGACACATTTAAAGTTAAACGGTGATAATTGAAGGTGAAGAAAGGGTGTGAAGTAGAGAGTATGAGCTTGAGAAGTGCTAAAACACTGATTACATGATGAATTAAATGAGATATTGAATAATGGATTTAGGGATAGATACAACCCCTATCCGAGATGTAATTTTGAGGATAGACAAGTAATTCCTATCCGATGATAGACGAGTAATTCCTTTCCGAGTCATAGCCTATGGATAGACAAGTAATTCCTACCCGGGTTATGGTTAAGGCACCTACCTGAGTAGACGAGTAATACCTATTACGGGTTAGGTGAAACACCAGCACGGGGAGACGAGTAATACATGTTCCATATTGTGGTGTTCTATCCTGGGTTAGTTATAGGACATGTCGGGTTGGCTTTATAACCGATAGATGAGACTCATCAGCCATAGGGCAAGCACACATCATATGCATATATTTTTTTTTGTTTGATTGTGAATTATTTGGGTTTGTCTTTGTGAATTACTATGCTTCTTTGCTATACTTGCTACCTGTGTATCTGAATTCTACCTGTGATTGCTTTGTCTGTGCACGGTGTTTCGGAGGGTTAGAGGAGATAGAAGGTGAATTGTAGAGTTAGATTTTTATGAGACAAAAAGTGGATTGTAAATTGAGGAATTAAGTTGGGTTTGAGTTAGAACTATAAAAACTTTAGATAACTATCCTGCTTATGGTTTACCATTTCGGTTCTTTAAGTTTTAAATATGAGTGTCAAAGTTCTAGGATTGTCTGCTTTCTCGAAACCTTATATCTTATGTATGTGGCACTATTACCATACTGAGAACCTCATCCCATGCGAATGTTGTTATTTTCAGATGCAGGTCGAGTGGCACCTTGCTAGGCGTCTGAGATCTCTGGCAAGCGAAGTCTAATTTGGGATTTTATATTTTGATATCATACGATGTATATATGTTCTAGAATTCTCCTACATGTATATAGCTAGCTATGTCCCTCCTAGAGGTCGACAATGGAGAAATAGGTCGTTTATTTTGTATTTTGGGATTCCTTTGGGTTATGACTATATGTATATATACACACTTATACTTCGGCCAGTCTTTACTTCGCGGACTGAGTTGGGAGCTTGCTATTTTGTATTTTGATCCTCCACTTTTATTGTGTAGTTTATGTTTTATCCGGTTGCCCTTTTCCGTGTGTGATGCGTTTTATTTTTTACGGTTTTGTTTAAACCTTCTTTCAAGGCTCCTAGTTATGAATTTCTTCAACTATATTACTTATAAATTTTATTTTTAGAGGTCCTAATACTACACCATCTCTGTTTTCGACTTAAGCGTAAAGCTCTGTGTGGTAGGGTGTTACAGCACGCATCATAATTTTAATAATATCTGACGGTTTGTATACTATTAT
>NC_029793.2:79309171-79312328 GCF_000816755.2 Arachis ipaensis | reverse complement strand
ATTCTAATTATTAGGTTCCAATTGATTAGGTTCTAATTATATTTCGCATCGCACATGTACATACGAATTAATTATGTTTTAATTATTGTTATTTTAAGGGATTTAATTATTAGGTATTAATAGTTTAAATTTCATGTATTTATGAAAATACAAATGATATTTGATTCTTTTTCATGTATTCACTACACTAATGATCAGTTTAATTGGTATTAAATTAAGATATTATTTATCTCATAATTATGTATTAATTATGTATCTTTTTACAATAATTCTTTTATTAATTGTAACAATTCAATTTCTAGTATACATTATATATAATGATTATTTTAGAGTTAAGCTCTACTTTAGTCCCTGAGATTGGCGAGTTACACTGAATTAGTCCTCGAGATCCTAATTGCACTAAATTAATCCCCCAGATTCGAAAAAATACACCATATTAGTCCTTCTTCCAATTTCCGTCACCAGAGCACTGACGCCGTCAGTGACGTGGCCAGTTCTTGCCACGCTGGACCCAACAACGGTGAGATGACATGACAATAAATTTGATTAGCTCCAATTTAGTCTTTATCCCCTTTTATAACCAAGATTTCTGCCCTAACTTCTTCCTCTTCTTCTACCCACTTTTCCTAGTTCTTCGTCTTCTTCTTCACTGTGTAGCTTTTTGGGTTTAGGATCATGAGTGCAAGCGGGAGCCAGAGTTTCATGCGGTCAAACAGAAGGATCTCCAGAGGAACTAGTAGAGCATCGAGTGTTCCAGAGTGGTGTAGCTGTGGCTGCCGCCCTGTTCTCCGGTGGTCCACAACAGAGGCTAACCCTAACAAAGTCTCAACTAATTAGAATTATACATAAATAGATATGTAATAAAAGAATTAAATTTTTATGAATAACTACAAAGTGATTTCTATCTAATCCTTGAAGAAATTGCCAAAAGAAATTACCAATAACCCATGAACCTGATAGATTTCATTATCACAGGAAATGGTGGATGATGGAAATTGAAAATACATGGTATCCATGAGAAAGATGTCCACCATGAGAAAGAGCAAGTGCCATGATTCTGTCATGAGGTTTTAGCAATGCAGTATAAACTTGAAAATTTGAAGGAGACCCAGATAGAGGTTGAACGTTCACTGCAGTTTATGGGTAATAACATATGAGAAAAATTGACACTTAAATATTTTAAAAGACTCTACTGAATATCAAAAAAGCTCATGAGCATTTATTTTGAAATTTAACCAGCAAAAAGTTTACAAGAGAATTCAACCTAAATGCTACTTCTGAATTCTGAACAAAAACTCGTGTGCCTCAAGTGGTAGAAGAAGAAAGGGAAAAAAATAAAAAAAAAAGGTAATCACAAAGAATAGATCATGTCCACCTGCAAAGTTAGAATAATTAGAACAACAGGCCAATGACCAACAAGATGAAATAATGTGGAATCAATAAAGCCAAATAAAAGTGTATACCAATATAGTTATTGTGCAGTTACCTCCCCATTTAGCTGGATCCAACCTAAATGCCTCGAGGGCACGCTTCTGACATAGTCTTTCTGCCATATCAATGTACCTTGAGGAAGAAAGGCAACAATTTTTTAATTAGACTAGAAGCAGGAGTCCAATAATAAAATTCAAAATGCTAGCCATTATATATTATTGTGTTTGTTAAATTATCGAGAGGTGAACGAACACAAAGAAGAAAAGTGAGTGACATACTCATTTCCACCATAATATCTTGCACCAGGATATCCTTCGTTGTACTTGTTAGTCATGATTGAGCCAACAGCATGCATTACAGAGACTGAAGTGAAATTCTCTGATGGTATCAATTCAAGCCCCTTCACCCCAAAAAAAGTGATATTCAGATAAGTCATTCTAATAAGTACAAGCTACTGAAAAAAGAAAAAAATGAGTTTCAATCCTTATGTAATGATTTTTTCTAGGTGCGGTAATTTTGAACAGAACCACGATTAAAACAGAAATAATTTTGTTGTTCCATGGTCTCTGCAATCACATTGCACGCAACAATTGTAGCTGCATAAATGAAGAGTCTCATGACCAATAACATGTATGTAAATAAATTACCTTCCATTGCCTAGCTTTTTCGAGCTCAATTATATCAGCAATCTAAGGATCAACAACCTCAAGTGGGGCATTCAATTGCTTTGGCCACTGAAAATCCCAACAATTTGAAATCGAAACCATCACACAATTAACCTTCTTTTTTTCCTATAGTAGAGATGAATTGAAGTGATATCTTACTGTAACTCTTGGTCTCTCTTTGTCGTAGACAGCTTCATCAGGATTTGTTAGTTCTGTGATGTTGGCTGGTGAAATGTTATTAGCCAGGGCAGTGGGCTTATTGCCTTCGATGGGTGCTGATTCTTCCACCATTCGAATAGAGCATAAAAAGAAACCCCTAAACATAGTCCCACAAAACATCAAAACAAAACCCTAACACAAAATCAGCTTTAAAACTTGTGAATTGACAATATACAAAACACTTAACTATGATCAACACACATCACAACATTCCATTAAATTTGAAAAAAAAATTTCATCCTCACTAACCTCAGTGACGACACTGAAGATCCCTATAGTGGCAAACGTACTCTTCCGACAACTGCACATCGAACGTCGTGTTCTAATGGTCTCGAAAAATTCTATTGCAGCCACCTGTTGCTACTTTGGGTCACTCATGGAAGAGAAACCTTTTTTTCTCTACACTAATGGAGAAGTATAAGACGAAGAGTAGAAACAAAAAAAAGGGTGCTTAACGTTTTATTTCTCATCACATACAAACGACGTCGTTCAAAGAGATGTTTAGCGCCAAATTAGAAATGACCTCGTCTCATTCTGTTCAGCGTGGCAAGAACTGGCCACGTCACTGACGGCGTTAGTGCTCCGGTGACGAAAATTGGAAGAAGGACTAACGTGGTGCATTTTTTTGAATCTGGAGGACTAATTTAGTGCAATTGAAATCTCGAGGACTAATTCAGTGCAACTCGCCATTCTCAGGGACCATAATGGGACTTAACTCTATTATTTTATCTTATATTCTGTTGAGTGTAGTCATTATGAGAAGTTATTCTATTTATAATTTTGTATAAAATAAATTTTAAAAATATTAAATATTATTTAAAATATTTTTTTTGTTAATAGTT
>NC_029793.2:79308789-79309094 GCF_000816755.2 Arachis ipaensis | reverse complement strand
ATGAAATATGATGAATGTAATAATGCATTATAAATCATTATATAAAAGATAATTTTGGTTGCAAGGATAAAAAAACATGAGTAAAAACACTCATTATATAATTAAAAGAATAAAAGTAAGGTTGAATTTATAAAAGAATGACTGACATTATTATTTATGTCTTAAAAGAAATCAATTTCAATAAAAAAAATATCATTATATGAAATAATTAAGGAGAAAATAAAATTAAAAAACAAAAATAAAATACTTTGACTTTCAAATTTATATTGATAAATGGTAAATAAAATACTCTGTATATAATATTC
>NC_029793.2:79300064-79308715 GCF_000816755.2 Arachis ipaensis | reverse complement strand
ATATTTAATATTTTTTTAAAAAGTTATATTTTCTCTTTAGTCTTATTTTAAATATTGTATCTAATACAAATTTTATTTCTAAATAGATATAGTTACAGTAGAGCAATGTAGTGAACTCGTAGTTTTTACCTCGACTCATTAACCTAACTCAAAATCGTAATTCGTTGAATCGTAAGAAGGAACGTAAATATGACTCGTAAATTATAAAAATTTAGAAAAATTTAATAGCAAAAACTAATTTTACAGAAAATAAAATAAATCTCAAATAAACTAAATTACCCATAGAATTATAACTAATATATATATACCATAACAAGTTAAAAGTAATAATTCAACACAAATTCACAAATCAAAACACAAATTCACAACTCACAAGTTCATACGACACTAAAATAAATTCAAGTAGCAAATAAACCAACCAAACTACTAGAATGAACAACTAATTAACTAAAATCTAAACAAGTATTTAATAATCATTCTATTCTTCATCAGTCAAAATTAGGAGTTTCACAAACTTTTGCATTACCATCTTCATCATTATCAGGAGCAGGAGGAAGAGGTCCTTGGAGAAGTTCTTCAAACTCATCATCATCAAGATAAGAAATTGCCAAAGGATCCTTAGAGGCACCAATAACTCTATTACCACTTGCTTCATCATTTAAATCAGGATCTGGAATTAGAGCATCTAAATCTTCTTCTTCTCCATCTTCGTCAGCAACAATCCACTCTTCATCAGAGTCTAACTCATCAAGACTACAGTCATAATCAAAACTTCTTCTAATTTGTTTTTTCTTTGCTAATCTTAAGTTTGTCATCACAAACACAATATCATTCATGGTTTTAGCTTTTAAACGGTTTCTCCTTTTGTGTGAACCTTTCAAAAGTAGATAAAAAATATTAGTCGAACAACAAGATAGAATTGAAGAATTAACAACCAAATTTATAAAAGTAAAATACAACTTATGTTTAACTACTAACCATCTCAAAAGCGCTCCAATTACGCTCACATCCAGATGAACTACATGTCAAATTCAAGACACGAATTGCAAATTGTTGGAGCTCTGGATGCTGATCTCCATAAGAATCCCACCATTGAGCTGGAGTTTTAGTATAAATTGCATTTTGAGCTACTTTACTATCAAAAAATTCTTTTCGAGTCTTAAAATCTTCAAGTTGAACATCCATCTTAGTGATTAAATCTGAATTTCTTGTCATCCTTTCCATACAAGCATAAAACTGCTTCTTAAGCTCATAAGCAATTTTAAAACCAGAGCTATAATGAATTTGAGGATTCAAATAATAGCCTGCAGCATGCAATGGCCTATGAAGTTGGTTGTCCCATCTTGCATCAATAATATCCCAAATAGGTATATAACTAAAACATAAAAAAATTAATAAATTAGTTACAAAATAAACAATATTTTCAGAATTGAAGTTGAATCTGATTCCAAATTAATAGTATTTCCTATACAAAATAAACAACATTTTCTTCACCAACCTCTTCAACCACATCATCAATCATTTTAAAGATTTTATCAGCTGTCTTAGTAATATGATGAGAGGCATCAATAGATTTAAGAAAAAACAGTCCCTTTAGGACTATTAACCAAAAAATTTAGGATGGTTCGTCTTCTCTTATCTGTCCAACCATCAGTCACTATTGTGCAACCAACCTGCTTCCAATATGCTATATGTTCCTCTAGTGATTGTTGAACAAGCTTCATGTGTTTCTTCAAAAGAGGCACCCTTAATTCATGGTAGGATGATGGCTTGAATCCTTGTCCATATCTTATAGCTTTCTCAGACATTCTATTGTATTCCTCGCTCCTTGAAACATTAAAAGGGATGCCATTGTTGTAGAAAAAAGCACTAATCTCTAAACATACTTCCTCTCTCAAATTATTCTTAAATATATTGTTGATTGTTGTTTGAGTACTAATGCGTATTTTCTTGAATATGTTGCCATCTAGTTCTTTTCCCTTTCTTTTGTCACCGGTAGTGTCAACTTCTTTAGTAGCTTCCCCTGGGCTTGCCCCACTGATGAGCGGATAATTTATACCCTTTTTGGCAATATTTTTAGGTAGTTTTTAGTATGTTTTAGTCACTTTTTATTATATCTTTATTAGTTTTTATTCAAAAATCACAATTCTGGACTTTACTATGAGTTTGTGTGTTTTTCTGTAATTTCAGGTAAATTCTGGCTGAAATTGGGGACCTGAGCAAAAATCTGATTCAGAGGCTAAAAAAGGACTGCAGATGCTGTTGGATTCTGACCCTCCTGCACTCAAAATGGCTTTTCTAGAGCTACAGAAGCCCAATTAATGCGCTCTTAATTGCGTTGAAAAGTAGACATCCTGGGCTTTCCAGTAATATTTAATAGTCCATACTTGTTCCGAGATTTGGTAGCGCAAACTAGCGTTTAAATGCCAGCTCCTTACCCTTTTCTGTCGTTAAACGCCAGAACTGGCATAAAAGTTAGAGTTAAACGCCCAAACTGGCACAAAATCTAGAGTTCAACGCCAGGAATAGCCTATGCACGTGGAAGCTTCAGTGCTCAGCTCAAACACACACCAAGTGGGCCCCGGAAGTGGATTTCTGCACTATCCATCTTAGCTTACTCATTTTTTGTAAACCTAGGTTACTAGTTCATTATAAAAACCACTTTTAGAGATTCATTTTGTACCTCATAATATTTTACATCAGAATTTGTGTTTTCTACGGCATGAGTCTCTAAACTCCATGGTTGGGGGTGAGGAGCTCTACTGTGTCTCGATGAATTAATGCAATTACTACTGTTTTCCATTCAATGACGCTTGTTTCTATTCTAAGATATTCACTCGCACTTCAACCTAATGAATGTGATGATCCGTGACACTCATCATCATTCTCACCTATGAACGCGTGCCTGACAACCACTTATGTTCTATCTGCAATAGCTTGAGTGCATATCTTTTGGATTTCTAATATAAGATTAGAACCTTCGTGGTATAGGCTAGAATTATTGGCGACCATTCCTGAGATCCAGAAAGTCTAAACCTTGTCTGTGGTATTTTGAGTAGGATTTGGGAAGGGATGACTGTGACGAGCTTCAAACTCGCGAATGTTGGGCGTAGTGACAGACGCAAAAGGATCAATGGATCCTATTCCAACCTAAGTGAGAACCGACAGATGATTAGCCATGCGGTGACAGTGCAGCCGGACCATTTTCACTGAGAGGATGGATGGTAGCCATTGATAACGATGATCCACCAACATACAGCTTGCCATGGAAGGAGCTTTGCGTGCGTGAAAAAGAAGACAGTAGGAAAGCAGAAATCCCGAGGACAGAACATCTCCAAAACCTCAACCTATTCTCCATTACTGCATAATAAGTATTTATTTCATGTTCTTTTACTTTTTATAATTAAAACTAAGAATCATTACTGATATCATGACTAAGAATTACAAGATAACCATAGCTTGCTTCAAGCCGACAATCTCCGTGGGATCGACATTTACTCACATAAGGTATTACTTGGACGACCCAGTGCACTTGCTGGTTAGTTGTGCGGAATTGCAAAAGTGTGATTGTAATTTCGTGCACCAAGTTTTTGGTGCCGTTGTCGGGGATTGTTCGAGTTTGGACAACTTACGGTTTATTTTGTTGCTTAGATTAGGAAAATTTTTCTTTTTGGTTTAGAGTCTTCCGTTTAAGTTTAGTTTTATATTTTAAGTTTGGTGTCAATTACATAAGTTTATTTTTCTTTCATTTTTTTTTGAATTTTTACTGTTCAAAGTATAAAAATTTTTAAGTTTGGTGTCCTTTGTGTTTTAATTTTCTTAAAAATTTTTCAAAAGTTGCTTTTGGTGTTCATCTTAATATTCAAAGTTTTCCTGTTTGTTTTCTTTGTTTTGATCTAAAAAGTCTAAGTTTTGTGTCATTTTATTGTTTTTCTCTTTCCTCATTAAATTCAAAAATATTTTTTCTCTCTAGTTAACTGAATTTTCGAAAATTCCAAAAAAATTTTTTTCATTTTTTTATTTTGAAATTTTTATTTTATCTTATCTTAGTTTTAAAATTTTGAAATTCAAAATCTTTTTTTTTCAGAAACCATATCCAAAGTTTTCAAAATTTTCTTAATTGGTCAATTATTTTAGTTTTCGAAACTTTTATTTTATTTTCCAGTTATTCTACTTTTTTTTATTTAGTCGGTTGTTTTTAATTAAATAACATAAAAATAAAAATATAATTTATTTGCAATTCATATCAATCCCCTTTTCTCCATCATGGACCTAAGTGGAAATGAACAATCCAGAAGGACTCTGGGGTCATATGCTAACTCCATTACCGCTGCATACGGAAGTAGTATCTGTATACCTCCCATCAAAGTAAGCAGTTTTGAGCTAAATTCTCAGCAAAATTGTCAGTATTTCGGTCTTCCACAGGAAGAACCTACTGAGTTTCTGGCACAGCTTGCAAATTGCTGACACAGTACGTGACAAGGAAGTAGATCAGGATATCTACAGATTATTACTATTTCCATTTGCTGTAAAAGATCAAGCTAAGAGGTGGTTAAATAACCAACCCACAGCAAGCATAAGAACATGGAAACAGTTATCAAACAAGTTCCTGAATCAATATTTTCCTCCAAAAAGGATGACACAGCTAAGGCTGGACATCCAAGGCTTTAAACAAGAGGATGATGAGTCCCTTTATAATGCCTGGGAGAGGTACAGAGGAATGTTAAGGAAATGCCTCTCTGAAATGTTTTCAGAGTGGGTACAGTTAGACATCTTCTACTATGGGCTTACAGAAAAAGCTCAAATGTCTCTAGATCACTCGGCTGGTGGATCTATACACATGAGAAAGATAATTGAAGAGGCTCAAGATCTCATTGATACAGTTTCTAAAAATCAACATCTGTACTCAAGCAGTGAGTCCTCCATGAAAGAAGAGGCTAAGGAAGCATCTACTGATCCTAGTCCTCAAGAACAAGTTGTTGAACTCAGCCAGCAATTGCTTCTTATGACAAAACAGTTAGCAGAATTTAAAGAGATGCTCCAAGACACTGAAAATGCTAACAAGAATATGGAAGCACAATTGAATCAGACAAGACAACAGCTATCTAAACAGATAACAGAAGAATGCCAAGCTATTCAACTAAGGAGTGGGAAGACATTGAATAATTCAGCTCAAGGTAGCAAAAAGCCAAGAAAGGAACAACTGACAGAGGATGACCAAACCACCACCCAAAGTCCATCTGAGGACAGTAAGAGCCCAGAGAGGAATAATTCTGGCGTTCAAAGCCAGAAAAGGGTGAAAAATTGGCGTTAATTGCCCAGTGGATGCCCACTTCTAGCGTTCAAATGCCAGAAAAGGGAGGAAATCTGGCATTAAACACCCAATCTATGTCCAGTTCTGGCGTTCAAACGCCAAAAAAGGGTAGGAATCTGGTGTTAAACACCCATTCATCCCCCTATCATAGCGTTCAAACGCCAATGAGGGATCAGACACCTACAAGTGCTGATAATAACTCCCTCAAAAAGGCTTCTCAACCTGCCTCTGTAGAAAATAAACCCGCAGCAACTAAGGTTGAAGAATATAAAGCCAAAATTCCTTATCCTCAGAAACTCCGCCAAGCAGAACAGGATAAACAATTTGCCCGCTTTGCAGACTATCTCAGGACTCTTGAAATAAAGATTCCTTTTGCAGAAGCACTTGAGCAAATACCCTCTTATGCTAAGTTCATGAAAGAGATCTTAAGTCATAAGAAGGATTGGAGAGAAACTGAAAAGGTTTTCCTCACTGAAGAATGTAGTGCAGTCTTTCTGAAAAGCTCACCAGAGAAGCTTAAAGATCCCGGAAGCTTTATGATACCATGCACATTAGAGGGTGCTTGTACCAAGATAGCTCTATGTGACCTTGGGGCAAGTATCAACCTAATACCTGCATCCACTATTAGAAAGCTTGGCTTGACTGAAGAAGTCAAACCAACCCGAATATGCCTCCAACTTGCTGATGGCTCCATTAAATATCCATCAGGCATAATTGAGGACATGATTGTCAAGGTTGGGCCATTTGCCTTTCTCACTGACTTTGTAGTGCTGGAAATGGAGGAGCATAAAAATGTAACTCTCATTCTAGGAAGACCATTCCTAGCTACTGGATGAACTCTCATTGATGTACAAAAAGGGAAAGTGACCCTGAGAGTCAACAAGGATGAGTTCAAGTTAAATGCTGTCAAAGCTATGCAGCATCCAAACACATCAAATGACTGCATGAGCATTGATATTATTGACTCCTTGTTGGAAGAGATCAATATGACTGAGAGTCTTCAATCAGAGCTAGAGGACATCTTTAAAGACGTTCAGCCTGATCTGGAGGAACCAGAGAAAACGGAAGAACCTCTGAAAACTCCTCAGGAAGAGGAGAGACCTCCTAAACCCGAGCTCAAACCACTACCACCATCCCTGAAATATGTGTTTTGGAGAGAGAATGCCACTTTTCCTGTGATCATAAGCTCTGCCTTAGAGCCATAGGAAAAGAAAGCACTAGTTCAGGTGCTAAGGACACACAAGACAGCTCTTAGGTGGTCCATAAGTGACCTTAAGGGCATTAGTCCAGTCAGATGCATGCACAAGATCCTATTGGAGGATGATGCTAAGCCAGTGATTCAGCCACAGAGGCGGTTAAATCCGGCCATGAAGGAAGTGGTGCAGAAAGAGGTCACTAAATTACTCGAGGCTGGGATTTTTTATCCTATCTCTAATAGCCCCTGGGTGAGCCCTGTCTAAGTCGTCCCAAAGAAGGGAGGTATGACAGTGATTCATAAGGAAAAAAATGAACTAGTTCCTACAAGAACAGTTACCGGGTGGCGTATGTGTATTGACTACAGAAGGCTCAATACAGCCACCAGAAAGGATCATTTTCCTTTACCATTCATAGACCAGATGCTAGAGAGACTAACAGATCATGACTATTACTGCTTTTTGGATGGCTATTCAGGTTATAACCAAATTGTGTAGATCCTCAAGATCAAGAGAAAACAGCATTCATATGTCCATCTGGAGTATTTGCCTACAGAAGGATGCCTTTTGGTGTGTGCAATGCACCTGCAACCTTTCAGAGATGCATGCTCTCTATTTTCTCTGATATGGTGGAAAAATTTCTGAAAGTCTTCATGGATAACTTTTCAGTATTTGGAGACTCCTTCAGCTCCTGTCTTGACCATTTAGCATTTGTTCTGAAAAGGTGCCAAGAGACTAACCTAGTTTTAAACTGGGAAAAATTTCACTTTATGGTGACTGAAGGAATTGTCCTTGGGCATAAAATTTCGAACAAAGGAATAGAGGTGGATCAAGCTAAGGTAGAGGTAATTGAAAAATTACCACCACCCACCAATGTTAAGGCAATCAAAAGCTTTCTGGGACATGCAGTATTCTATAGGAGGTTTATAAAGGATTTTTCAAAAATTACAAAACCTCTGAGCAATCTGCTAGCTGCTGACACGCCATTTATCTTTGATACAGAGTGTCTGCAGGCGTTTAAAACTCTGAAAGCTAAGTTGGTCACAGCACCTGTCATTTCTGCACCAGACTGGACATTACCATTCGAATTAATGTGTGATGCCAATGACCATGCTATTGGTGCAGTATTAGGACAAAGGCATAACAAGCTTCTGCACGTCATTTACTATGCGAGTCGTGTTCTAAATGACACACAGAAGAATTATGCAACCACAGAAAAAGAGCTGCTTGCAGTGGTTTATGCCATTGACAAGTTTAGATCCTATCTAGTAGGATCAAAAGTGATTGTGTACACTGACCATGCTGCTCTCAAATATCTACTCATAAAGCAGGATTCAAAACCCAGGCTCATAAAATGGGTGTTGCTTCTGCAAGAGTTTGATATAAAAATAAGAGATAGAAAAGGGACAGAGAACTAAGTAGCTGATCACCTGTCCCGGATAGAACCAGTAGCAGGGGCGTCTCTTCCCCTAACTGAGATCTCTAAAACCTTTTCGGATGAGCAACTCTTTGCCATTCAGGAAATACCATGGTTTGCAGACATTGCAAACTATAAGGCTGTGAGATTTATACCCAATGAGTACAGTAGACAGCAAACAAAAAAATTAATTTCTGATGCAAAGTACTACTTGTGCGATGAACCATATCTCTTTAAAAGATGTGCAGACGAAATGATCCGTAGATGCGTGCCTAGAGAAGAGGCACAGAAGATCCTATGGCATTTCCATGGATCACAATATGGAGGACATTTCGGAGGTGAGCGAACAACCACAAAAGTTCTCCAATGTGGCTTCTACTGGCCTAACCTCTATAGAGACTCCCGAAAGTTTGTACGTAACTGTGACAGTTGCCAGAGAGCTGGTAATCTGCCTCATGGTTATGCCATGCCTCAGCAAGGGATCTTAGAGATTGAGTTGTTTGATGTATGGGGTATTGACTTCATGGGGCCTTTCCCACCATCATACTCAAACACTTACATTTTGGTGGCAGTAGACTATGTATCTAAATAGGTAGAGGCAATTGCCACACCCACTAATGATACTAAGACAGCGATGAAGTTCCTTCAGAAGCATATCTTCAGCAGGTTCGGTGTCCCTAGGGTACTGATCAGTGATGGAGGCACTCATTTCTGCAATAAACAGCTT
>NC_029793.2:79297322-79297423 GCF_000816755.2 Arachis ipaensis | reverse complement strand
GAGCGAACAACGCGAACAACCACAAAAGTTCTCCAATGTGGCTTCTACTGGCCTACCCTCTATAGAGACTCCCGAGAGTTTGTACGTAACTGCCAGAGAGC
>NC_029793.2:79296135-79297296 GCF_000816755.2 Arachis ipaensis | reverse complement strand
CAAGGGATCTTAGAGATTGAGTTGTTTGATGTATGGGGTATTGACTTCATGGGGCCTTTCCCACCATCATACTCAAACACTTACATTTTGGTGGCAGTAGACTATGTATCTAAATAGGTAGAGGCAATTGCCACACCCACTAATGATACTAAGACAGCGCTAAAGTTCCTCCAGAAGCATATCTTCAACAGATATGGTGTCCCTAGAATACTAATCAGTGATGGAGGGACTCATTTCTGCAATAAACAGCTTGACTCTGCTCTGATCCGATATAGAATTAACAACAAAGTGGTGACTCCATATCATCCACAGACAAATGGGCAAGCTGAAGTCTCAAATAGAGAACTAAAACGAATCATGGAATGGACTGTAAGTACCCGTAGAAAGGATTGGGCAAGGAGTCTGGATGATGCTCTATGGGCATGCAGAACTGCATTCAAAACTCCTATAGGGACCTCTCCATACCAGCTTGTGTATGGAAAAGCCTGTTACCTGCCAGTGGAACTGAAACACAAAGCCTACTGGGCAACCAGATTCCTAAAGCTTGATGCCAAGTTAGCTGGAGAGAAAAGATTGCTCTAGTTGAATGAGCTAGAGGAATTCAGGCTCAATGCTTTTGAAAATACAAAAAATTACAAGGAGAAAGCAAAAAGGTGGCATGACAAGAAACTGTCATCCAGAGTCTTTGAGCCAGAACAGAAGGTTCTGTCGTTTAACTCTAGGCTCAGATTATTCCCTGGGAAATTAAAATCCCGGTAGAGGAGACCATATGTGATTACAAGTGTGTCACCATATGGATATGTAGAGCTTCAGGATATTGACTCTGACAAAAAGTTCATTGTTAATGGACAGAGAGTAAAGCATTATCTTGAAAGCAATGTTGAGCAGGAATGCTCAAAACTGAGACTAGATTAAAGCTCAGTAAAGTCCAGCTAAAGACAATAAAGAAGCGATTGCTGGGAGGCAACCCAGCCATTAGAAAAGTTTATTTGTTATTTTAATAATAATTATAGGAGTTTGATATAAATTATCTTCAAGGTTAATTATCAATTGTAGGAGTTCACAGAGTTACAGAAGGATTCAGAGTATAAAGCAGAGAAAAGGAGCTCACTGGCACGAAAATGCCAGTAAAGGTATTTTGGGCGTTAAACGCCAGAATGG
>NC_029793.2:79273315-79281328 GCF_000816755.2 Arachis ipaensis | reverse complement strand
CTCCCGAGAGTTTGTACGTAACTGTGACAGTTGCCAGAGAGCTGGTAATCTGCCTCATGGTTATGCCATGCCTCAGCAAGGGATCTTAGAGATTGAGTTGTTTGATGTATGGGGTATTGACTTCATGGGGCCTTTCCCACCATCATACTCAAACACTTACATTTTGGTGGCAGTAGACTATGTATCTAAATAGGTAGAGGCAATTGCCACACCCACTAATGATACTAAGACAGCGCTAAAGTTCCTCCAGAAGCATATCTTCAACAGATATGGTGTCCCTAGAATACTAATCAGTGATGGAGGGACTCATTTCTGCAATAAACAGCTTGACTCTGCTCTGATCCGATATAGAATTAACAACAAAGTGGTGACTCCATATCATCCACAGACAAATGGGCAAGCTGAAGTCTCAAATAGAGAACTAAAACGAATCATGGAATGGACTGTAAGTACCCGTAGAAAGGATTGGGCAAGGAGTCTGGATGATGCTCTATGGGCATGCAGAACTGCATTCAAAACTCCTATAGGGACCTCTCCATACCAGCTTGTGTATGGAAAAGCCTGTTACCTGCCAGTGGAACTGAAACACAAAGCCTACTGGGCAACCAGATTCCTAAAGCTTGATGCCAAGTTAGCTGGAGAGAAAAGATTGCTCTAGTTGAATGAGCTAGAGGAATTCAGGCTCAATGCTTTTGAAAATACAAAAAATTACAAGGAGAAAGCAAAAAGGTGGCATGACAAGAAACTGTCATCCAGAGTCTTTGAGCCAGAACAGAAGGTTCTGTCGTTTAACTCTAGGCTCAGATTATTCCCTGGGAAATTAAAATCCCGGTAGAGGAGACCATATGTGATTACAAGTGTGTCACCATATGGATATGTAGAGCTTCAGGATATTGACTCTGACAAAAAGTTCATTGTTAATGGACAGAGAGTAAAGCATTATCTTGAAAGCAATGTTGAGCAAGAATGCTCAAAACTGAGACTAGATTAAAGCTCAGTAAAGTCCAGCTAAAGACAATAAAGAAGCGATTGCTGGGAGGCAACCCAGCCATTAGAAAAGTTTATTTGTTATTTTAATAATAATTATAGGAGTTTGATATAAATTATCTTCAAGGTTAATTATCAATTGTAGGAGTTCACAGAGTTACAGAAGGATTCAGAGTATAAAGCAGAGAAAAGGAGCTCACTGGCACGAAAATGCCAGTAAAGGTATTTTGGGCGTTAAACGCCAGAATGGGTACCATTCTGGGCGTTTAACGCTAGTAAAGATACCATTCTGGGCGTTAAACGCCAGAATGGGCACCATTCTGGGCGTTTAACGCCAGAGTTGCAGCATCCTGGGCATTTAGAAAAATGCCCAGTGATAAAGGATTTCTGGCGTTTAACGCCAGCCAGGGTACCTGGCTGGGCGTTAAACGCCCAAATGGCCAACATATGGGCGTTAAACGCCAGAAAGGACAAAGGGAGGAGATTTTGTTTCCACTTCAAATTTTTTTCAAACTTTCATGTTTTAATTCATAATTTTCTCCATAAACATGTTACAAATTTTCATCGCTCACACTCAATCTTCAAAAATTCAATAATCTTCTAAATCCCTTTTCAATTTTCTTTCAAATCCTTTCCAAATCTTTTTCAAAAACTCATTTATCTTTTCAATTCCTTTCCAAATCTTTTCCAACTCATCATATATTCTTTTAATTCTTAGATGCATCAATAAATTTTTAGATTTAACTTCCTTATATTTTTTTCATATCTTTTGAATTTTAAAATCTCATCTTTTTCATATCATGATTTATCTTTACCAATCATATCTTTCTATCATATCTTTTTCAAAATTTTCGAAAAACCCTCCCCTCCACTTTTAAATACACATTCGGCCATCCCCATACCTCCACCATTCGAATTCGATTCTCCTCCTATTCCTCTCTGTTCCTTTCTTTTGCTTGAGGACAAGCAAACCTCTAAGTTTGGTGTGTTTTTCCGTGATCACCGAGCTAAGACTCATTAAGATCATGGCTCCTAAGGAAAAACAAACCACTTCAAGAGGCAAGAAAGAGAATACTCCAAAACCACTTTGGAATCAAGAGAGGTTCTTAAGCAAAGAACATGCAGACCATTATCACAAAATAATGGGTTTGAGATCAGTGATCCCGGAAGTTAAGTTCGATCTGAAAGAAGACGAATATCCGGAGATTCAAGAACAGATTCAAAACAGAGGTTGGAAAATTCTAGCCAATCCTGAAACAAAGGTTGGAAGAAACATGGTTCAGGAATTCTACTCAAATCTGTGGCTGACAGATAAGCAGAGAATGACTGGAACTGCCTTCTATACCTTTTGAACTATGGTCAGAGGGAGGATTATTTACTTCCACCTTGACAAAATAAGAGAGGTCTTCAAACTGCCTCAACTACAAGATGATCCAGAGTCCTTTAATAGGAGAATGGTGAGAGTAGATAAGCGTTTGGACCAAGTTCTAGAGGACATATGCCTCCCTGGAACTAAGTAGATAACCAACTCAAAAGGTGTCCCAAACCAAGTCAAGAGAGGAGATCTCAAACCAGTCGCTAGGGGCTGGCTGGATTTTATTGGGCATTCTATACTGCCCACTAGCAACCGCTCTGAAGTCACTGTCAAAAGAGCAGTGATGATTCACTGCATCATGCTGGGAAACGAAGTGGAGATTCATCATCTGATTTCTTTTGAGATTTACACAATTGCAAATAAGAACTCCACTGAAGCCAAATTAGCTTACCCAAGCTTAATTTCTCTGCTATGTAAAGATGCTAGGGTGAAGATGAGAGTAGATGAGTTCATCCCAGTCGAACATCCAATCACTAAAAAGTCAATGGAGGGACAACAAGTGCAAGATAACTCCATCAAAAGGAGGGCACATGATTTCCTCCCAGAAATCCCTCAAATTGACTACTGGACCCGCCTAGAAGCATCTGTCACCAAGCTGCAAGAAGCTATAGATCAACTTAAGGAAGACCAACAAAATCAAAATAGCATGCTTTGCAAGCTGCTTAAGGAACAGGAGAAGCAAGGGCGTGAGCTACAGGAGCTGAAGTGCCAGAAGCTCTCCCTTGAAGAGCCAGGCGTCCCACAACTTGAAGGAGTACTTGCCTCCCTCAATGCAAGTTGTTGAATCCTAACTCTGTGATAACTTTTGTTATTAGAGATCTATTTTAAGCGTCATTTATCTTTATGTTTTTAATTTTCTGTCTTCTATTGGTCTGCTTTTATGTTTATTTTAAGTCTTAATTTCTATTCCATAATCAATAAAATTTAAAGTATATGTCTTAAAGCTATGAATAATCCCATAAATCCCTCACCTTTCTTAAAAGAAAAATATTTTTTTATTTGCAAAAGAATAAGAAGTACATGAATTTCGAATTATATCTTGAAAATAATCTAATTATTTTGACGTGGTGGCAATACTTTTTGTTTTCTGGATGAATGCTTGAACAGTGCATATTTTTGATATTGTGTTTATGAATGTTAAAACTGTTGGCTCTTGAAAGAATAATGAAAAAGGAGAAATGTTATTGATAATATGAAAAATCATAAAATTGATTCTTGAAGCAAGAAAAAGCAGTGAATATAAAGCTTGCGAAAAAAAATTTGGCGAAAAAAAAAAGAAAAAGGAAAGAAAAAGAAAAAGCAAGCAGAAAAAGCCAATAACCCTTTAAACCAAAAGGCAAGGGTGAAAAGGATCCAAGGCTTTGAGCATTAACAGATAGGAGGGCCCACAGGAATAAAATTCTGGCCTAAGCGGCTAAACCAAGATGTCCCTAACCTTGTGCTTCTGGCATGAAGGTACAAGTAAAGAGCTTGAGACTGAGTGGTTAAAGTTGTGGTCCAAAGCAAAAAGAGTGTGCTTAAGAGCTCTGGGCACCTCTAATTGGGGACTCTAGCAAAGCTGAGTCACAATCTGAAAAGGTTCACCCAGTTATGTGTCTGTGGCATTTATGTATCCGGTGGTAATACTGGAAAACAAAGTGCTTAGGGTCACGGCCAAGACTTATAAAGTAACTGTGTTCAAGAATCAACACACTGAACTAGGAGAATCAATAACACTATCTGAATTCTGAGTTCCTATAGATGCCAATCATTCTGAACTTCAAAGGATAAAGTGAGATGCCAAAATTGTTCAGAAGCAAAAAGGCTACAAGTCCCGCTCATCTAATTGGAACTGAGCTTCATTGATATTTGAAATTTATTGTATATTCTCTTCTTTTTATCCTCTTTTGTTTTCAGTTGCTTGGGGACAAGCAATAATTTAAGTTTGGTGTTGTGATGAGCGGATAATTTTTACCCTTTTTGGCATTATTTTTAGGTAGTTTTTAGTATGTTTTAGTCACTTTTTATTATATTTTTATTAATTTTTATTCAAAAATTACATTTCTGGACTTTACTACAAGTTTGTGTATTTTTCTATAATTTCAGGTAAATTCTGGCTGAAATTGAGGGACCAGAGCAAAAATCTGATTCAGAGGCTGAAAAAGGACTGCAGATGCTGTTGGATTCTGACCCTCCTACACTCGAAATTGATTTTCTGGAGCTACAGAAGCCCAATTGGTGCGCTCTCAATTGCGTTGGAAAGTAGACATCCTGGGCTTTCCAGCAATATATAATAGTCCATACTTGGCCCGAGATTTGGTAGCACAAACTGGCGTTTAAACGCCAGCTCCTTACCCTTTTCTGGCGTTAAACGCCAGAACTGGCATAAATGTTGGAGTTAAACGCCCAAATTGGCACAAAAGTTGGATTTCAATGCCAGGAATAGCCTATGCACGTGAAAGCTTCAGTGCTCAGCCCAAACACACACCAAGTGGGCCCCGGAAGTGGATTTCTGCACTATCCATCTTAGCTTACTCATTTTCTGTAAACCTAGGTTACTGGTTCATTATAAAAATCACTTTTAGAGATTCATTTTGTACCTCATGATATTTTACATCAGAATTTGTGTTTTCTACGGCATGAGTCTCTAAACTCCATGGTTGGGGGTGAGGATCTTTGCTGTGTCTCGATGAATTAATACAATTACTACTGTTTTCCATTCAATCACGCTTGTTTCTATTCTAAGATATTCACTCACACTTCAACCTGATGAATGTGATGATCCATGACACTCATCATTATTCTCACCTATGAACACGTGCCTGACAACCACCTCCGTTCTATCTGCAATAGCTTGAGTGCATATCTCTTGAGTTTCTAATCTAAGATTAGAACCTTCGTGGTATAGGCTAGAATTATTGGCGGCTATTCCTGAGATCCGGAAAGTCTAAACCTTGTCTGTGGTATTCCGAGTAGGATCTGGGAAGGGATGACTGTGACGAGCTTCAAACTCGCGAATGTTGGGCGTAGTGACAGACGCAAAAGGATCAATAGATCCTATTCCAACCTGAGTGAGAACCGACAGATGATTAGCCCTGGGTGACAGCGCAGCCAGACCATATTTACTGAGAGGATGGATGGTAGCCATTGACAATGGTGATCCATCAACATACAGCTTGCCATAGAAGGAGCTTTGTGTGCGTGAAAAAGAAGACAGTAGGAAAGCAGAAATCCCGAGGACAGAGCATCTCCAAAACCTCAACCTGTTCTCCATTACTGCATAATAAGTATTTATTTCATGTTCTTTTACTTTTTACAATTAAAACTAAGAATCGTTACTGATATCCTAACTAAGAATTACAAGATAACCATAGCTTGCTTCAAGCCGACAATCTCCGTGGGATCGACCCTTACTCACGTAAGGTATTACTTGGATGACCCAGTACACTTGCTGGTTAGTTGTGCGGAATTGCAAAAGTGTGATTGTAGTTTCGTGCACCACCCACCCATGCTTGTTTTCTTCATCAAATTCACTTGCAACTCATTCACAACATCCCACATTTGCTTCTTAACTTCATTACTAACAGCTGTACAAGCCCCAACATCTTTTTGAGTTCCTGCTAACTGGTGTTTCAATCTATAAACTCCTTCTGAAAAAAATTTTTGATAGTATTTACATTGTATCTTCTTTCCATCTTCTCCAATAGATATCCCGTGCTCCCATCCTACATCAGTTCTACTCCCAAGATTATTCTTAGAAACTTTTCTTTTACTAGCAATTCCAGTTGTACTTCCTGATTGAGAAGCTGGAATATTAGTTGGATTTTCACTTGCATTAGCTTGAGTCGATGCCATTCCTGTTAAAAAAAATGAAAACAGTAAATATTCAATGAATCAATTCAATATCAAAGCAAAAATTCAACAATTTAACAAAAATTATAGAATTGTGTTCAATTTCAATTACAACCATCCAAGTTCAACAACAAAAATTTAACAATCCAATTTAAACAAAAAATACCAGCATAAAAAAATTCAAGAATGGGGTAAATCTGAAAACAAATATCATATAACTTCACAGAAACGTTTAAACAAGGAACATAATTGTCTTATGATTCAAGCACAGTACATGAAGATATGTTCAAAATTGCTAAGATTATAGCACATAGATGTTTATTGCATTAAAAGATTCAAGTCAGAAAAAGATAACGCCCCATCTGATAGCTTTGGGGTTAAGAACAGCATATTGAAATCCCTTGCACTCTAGTCAATTGAGTTACAAAACCTAGCTTATTGATTTATTGAGACAAAAAACTCACTTGGAACTTGACAGATCGCTCAATAATTTGTATGAAACATATCAAACTTCCAACAAAAATGCAAGGACTCAACAATATCAAAGTAAAAAAAAGGTGGCATATATAAAACTAAGATGATGAGGATTATTATTTTCTCAATGTATTGTCATTAAGAACTTATTAGAGGAAACCACTCAACAAAACTATGATTTATGCCTAAATAAGACTAGAAGGAAGTTTAGAAAGAGAATTTGAAATTAGCAAAGTAGAATTGCAGACAAGAACACTAAACAAAATCCAGACTTAAAAACATGAGGAATGAGAACTACAAACATAAACCTATACTTGCTAACCTCCTTTTTATTACAGGCAACACAGAAGGTGAGTAAGGCCAAATCACGATGTTCATTTATGAGAGGTAATAACCGATGAAGCTATGCTAGTAATCGACAACAATATGATGATGGATGAAATTGGTCTAATTAGCCTAATTAGTTAGGTACATTGCTTGTACTTTTAACACAAATTAGGATAAAATTTTGCCATATATTGACATAGAACCACAGAAGTAGCGTTCAATTATATTACTAGAGTGAGAAAGTGATATGCTTCTTCTATATATCATATTTGTTATATCTACCTTTTAGGAAAGTTTATAAGGTTTGCTAAAGAAGATTAATGGTTTCAGAAAAAAGGGATAATATATTGATGCACACACTGCCAATTGTAGCTTCTTTTTCTGTGAATAAAGAAGTCCATGCTGTTTACAGATTCTACTACAGCTTTTTCTGAATTTCTAATAAAATCACTCAAGTCTCAAGATAATTAAACTCAAATATATAGCAGAGGAACACTTAGCTAGTTAGCTTAATTAAAGTGTCAAGAATCAAGATAATTATTATTCATAATTTGAGAACTACTATCTCAATACATTTTGTGTTAAACATTATTGGGTATAATAAATTAAGACACGATGTTCAGAGATTAAACTCAATCTTTTAGTTCATATGGCTACCATGAATTGGTTAAAACTCTTGAACAATTGTTTGACACTACCATACCCTGTAATCAACTCTATCCATATGCCTCTATATCATTTACCATTTTTTCTAATTAAAATAAGATTGAAGAGGATAAAGATTAAAGAGGTCTTAACTCTTAACTTACCTGATGAACTAGCAGCAAAGGGGAGGGGAAGAACAGCGACCAGCGATTGAGATTCCAGAGCCAGAGACAGAGAGGCAGAGCAAGAGAGTCTCGCAAGTTGCAATCGCAAAGTGACACTCACGGCCTCATGCAGTCCAACCACCACCAGTCCGAGTCGATAACACTAACGGCAAACTTCACGGAGTCACGGCAAGTTGGCGATGCTCCAAA
>NC_029793.2:79270597-79273253 GCF_000816755.2 Arachis ipaensis | reverse complement strand
GCGAAATTCAAATTTCAGAGGGAAAGAGAGATAGAGTCAGAGATTGAGACTTGAGAGAGGTGAAAATTTGAAATTTTGGCCATGGAGAATTAGAGATAAACTGTAAAAGTGAGGGAGATTAAGAGATTAGAGACTGTTACTCTGCTAGGGCTCCTCTTCCATGGTCTTCTATTTAGATTGGGCGATTGGGTTGGGTTGGGCTGCAATCAGGGACTCAGGACCAAGAAAAAGAACTTCTTCAACCTGAAACACAACTACACAGCAGAAGCTACGATTTCGGCGACTCTGTGATTTTCAACGGCGATTTCACATGGAGTAGCCTGGTTCTGGACGAGAAGCAGAAGCGCAATGGAAAGATGAAGTAGAAGCGTATAATCGTGCGTTTCTACGAGTTTACATGTGATTCTGACTACCTTGATAGTAGCAATATTTTTAACGCAATTACTTGGATATATTTGAATATGATAAAAAAAAAACACATAAATAGTAAAAAAATAAAAAAAACTAACTATTACATATCTAAATTAAATATATAGACGTAACTTATCATATTCAAATATAATTAACATCCAGATCGCCAAAAATAATTTGGGATGAAACATGATGGATGTAATGTATTATAAATGATTGTGTAAAAGATGATTCCGCTGCAAAGATAAAAAGATGAGTAAGAACACTCATTATATAATTAAAACTAGTAAAAATACTGTTAGATTCATAAAAGAATGGCAAAATTATGATTTATATCTTAAAAATGATCAATTTCAATAAAAAAGATATATTATCATTATATGAAATAGTTAATAAAGAAAAAAAATTAAAAAACAAAAGCAAAATAATTGAGCTCAACCAAAATTGAACTCTTCCCAAAACAATTAGCTTTACCCATATTTCATTAGGTTGGTCATAATATATGAATAGATTCAATCATCTTTTAATAAAATAGAGTTTATTTTCCTGTCGTTGAATTCTTACATCCATGTAATTAGAACTCGAGTCAATGAATACAACTAAATGTAGTATTTGATGGATGTGGTCCATTGTAAACAATTGCAGAAAAGGAGAATTGCGCTATAATAAGATTAGATAAAAAAAATTAAGTTTTATTAAAAATAATTATCAAATTATCAAAAGAATAAGAGAATGACTATATCGGTAAAAGATAAAAAAAATTGTAACTTATTATACTTTAAAAAATCAACTTTAATAAAAAATAAAGGATGCATTCTTATTCTGTTTTACTATATGATAAGATTACTCTTGGGTTTTATATATGATAAATTATCCTAAGGTTAATCAAAACCCAGTATACAATTCTTAAACGTCATATTTTTTCTTTCTCTCTTTTCATGACCGTACTCTCTCTCTCTCTCTCTCTTTTATTCTCTTTAACACTCACTAATTAATTATTATCTTAGGTAATGAACCAAGGTTAATTAAGGATAAAAATACCTACTAGGATATGACTTGGATAATTAATTTCTATCCTATCTCTATCTTATTTTTAATGAGTCGTATACTCTCTTTTTTCACACTTCCTTAATTTTATTTCATATCACACTAAGCACATTAGTAAAGAAGGGAAGAAAGAAAACAAAGAGAAAGAGAAAGAGAAAGAGAGAGATAGAGGTCGAAGCCTTAGTGAGAAAAAAGAGAGAGAATCAGCCTTGTTTCATACAAATTTTCATCACTAATTCAAAAAGCACTTTATCATTTTTTAAGACTCAAAGATTCTAGCTCATTCCTTTATTCGTCACCCAAAAATTCAACAAAGTAAATACAAGAACATTCCTAGTTTACCTCCTCTTCCTCTCGGTTTTGAGGAGCCTTCATTAATAGATCATGTTGCTCTCTTTTTGGTATAACTAGCCATGCCTAAGAGTCACAAAGAGTACACTTAGGAGGCCTCAAATCAAGTTCAAAAGGATTCAAGTCATCCCTGTTCTTCATCTATGATTCAGCCATAACACTTCCAATTTCATTAATTAGTAATTTGTCCTTGTTTAAAAAAATTTTGGTGATTAAAGTGTTGAAAAAGTGAGTAAAAAAAAAGGTTAAGAGTTAAAAATAATTATATAATTTTATATCTAGAAATATGCTCATGTCACTCCTTAATGATGTTTTTGATGTCTATGCTAACTTGTGATAATGTTCGAGTGATAAATTGTTCACTAATAAGTGAAATATATGCTTATATGAATGTTTGATGAATAGCATTTGAGGTTAAAATCCTACTCTATGAAAGATTAGAATAAGTAAAAAATTTATAATATGAAGTTTTTTGAGATAAAAAGAAAAGAGAAGACATAAGAGAGTAAAATACTTAAAGAGAATAATAAAAGAGATATAGACACTATTTTTGGCTCTAGAGAAAATCTATGATGCACCATATGTGGCGCTTATACAATTAGGAAAAACAAGAAAGTTAAAAAGCATAAGCAACAAGAGTTAGGCCAAAAATTATGAATATAGGAGTCCTAGAAATAAAGGTATAAATACATAAGAACAATTAGGCTAAAATGATAATTAAAGCAAGGTTATGGTCATACAAGACAACTTAGTAACTTCTAGGGGGTAAAAGCATAATTATAACTAATTAATAAGATAAGAATAAAAATAAAATAATAATTAATACAAAATTCTAAAATCAAAATTA
>NC_029793.2:79268872-79270345 GCF_000816755.2 Arachis ipaensis | reverse complement strand
ATAAACAAAGTTAAAAAATAATAATAATAAAATTTAGGGATAAAATAGTCAATTTCACATATTATGAGGTTAAACAAAGTAAAGTGATAATATTAAAAAAAATATTTCTAAAAAATTAGTAAGACAAGTACTAATGAAAGAGGGATAAAATAGACATTTTATAAATTATCAAAGACACGTTAGTAACTATGAATAAAGAAAGCCTAAAAGATTTCAAAAAAAGAGAAAAAGGTATAAAAAGACATTAAGAACAAATGCTAAGGGAAAAAGGGCCTTAGAAAATTAATATAAGATACTTAACCTAAGATTCTTAAGGCTACCTCGTACCATGGAATTTCATACTGTCCAGCCAATGATTATATAGCGCCGGGACGCCTACCAAATGAATTTCTTCTCAACTGTATGCATATTAAAGGACATTGCAAAGTGCCATGATTGTACATGAAAGGATAATTCTGGTGATACATGTAAGCATGAATGTATCTAGTCGAAAAATCATATCCAGACTTAGGGTCGGGTAACGTCGGGTTGCAGATAGTCAACCGACACATGACTTCATGACTTGCAGTAGGATCAAACATGCATCATACTTGGTTGTTGTACCTACTTTGTGATTGTAATTGTATGCTTGTATTTGTTCTTGTTATATCTATTTCTCTACATGCCTGTGACTTATCAGAATAACTATGTGAAACCTAGACTTAGAACGCGAATCCCCTAAGCTCCCGTGAAAACTTAGACTTAGCACGAAATTTTCTTAGCTTTTTCCACTTGTCACCCTATTGGGAATCTTAGGTTCTCACCCCCCTTCTTTCCCCGTTCTGCAGACAGAATCATGAGTCATCTTTTTTGAGATTCTCGCAGTAGTCTACTACGTGGACCCCATATAGGGTGGGATAGTCATATGGAGCGAGCTATAGACCCGCATGTATATTATTCTCAACAGATCTTTCTCTCACCCTGTTCTCAGCCTAGAGTTTGATCCGGATATGTCGTATGATTTTCTGCTGTCTGAGCTGCATCCTAGAGGTACCCACTACTCCTTTCCTTTTTAGACATTGTACTCAATGAAGCTCATGGCAGAGTATCCCTTCGACATTCAATCCATTTATCTGGAGTGGTTTGATCCAATACCAGAGCCTATGATACCGATGGATCCAGTACCAGATTACCAACCATTAGACCATATGGTTGAGCAATTAGGTGCTTTGGGTGAGACCTTTATACTAGCCATGGCCAATGACTTCCTAACGACCTCATCCGACAAGGAGCCACCTGATACTGTTCCTCCTTGGGAGGACTAGATGATCATTGAGTTCACCTCTAAGCCTTTAGAGGAGGTTGCACCAGGAGAAGTAGAGCCAGTACAGTAGCCTAATTTTTTTTATCACCATGTATAGGTTTTTAAGAGGGATAGAAGCTTTTATATAAGTTAAGCAGGTTCCAATCTAGGGTGGCTTTTGTAAAGCCAGA
>NC_029793.2:79261547-79268864 GCF_000816755.2 Arachis ipaensis | reverse complement strand
GTTGAACGCTTATACCCTAATACTTAGTTAACACAATGTTAACGCACACTACAAGTTCATATTAATCTATTTAACATATAGTTTAGAATTCCTAAGGTTAACTGAATAGTAGCACCTGATGTCTAGTATTGGTCATGACGTGCTAGAAGTCGGGTCGTTATAATTTGGTATCAGAGCAATTCATCCTTAGTAGAGCCTGAGGATGGACTTACTATACTTCACTACACATTCTGTCTTTTCTACAAGCTGTTAGGATATCTCTATGATATAATTGCATGCATGAATGGAACCATTCATTTCAGAAATATCAAATTCTTAGGCGTGATACGTTAAGACTAATCCCCTTAATGTTGATCGTTCATGGTTAATAGGACCCTATGGGCTGCGAATAGGAACGATCCTCGGAGAGCAAGTCTGAATACTAAGCCAGCATTAATCCTGGTTGCTCTACCAGAGATTATGAACGCAATGGCTATTGCCATGTGTGACTTAATAGCAACAACAAATCGAGCCGTTGAGCGTCTGCAATGGAAACACGGCAATTGCCACGAGAATTGCCATGGGAATGGCAACGGGAATGGTAACAATACACTCGACGAGTATAGGCCTATGACCTTGGCCTCTTTTCTAAAGGTCAATCTGCTTCAATTTTTCAAAACACCAGCACTACCAAGGTCAACGATTAGTTCCATGACATATAGAAAGCTTTGCAAGTTCAACAAGTCCCTGAGGGACAATATGTGAAATTCGCTACATATATGCTAAGGGGGACCTACAATACTAGTGATAAGGTGTAGGACAACTGTTGGGATGGGAAAGTGCTAGGATCACTTGGGATAACTTCAAGGAAGAATTTTACAAGAGGAACTTACCTCTATCAGCTCGCAACTCAAAGAAACTAGAGTTGCTATAACTAAGGCAAGGAAATATGACTGTAACATAATATACCTGAAAGTTAAAAGACTTATGCCACTTATCAAGAGTCTTCTAGGGTGTTCCAACTAAGTTCGAAGAAGGAAAATGCATCAAGTATGAAGGAGAACAGAAGGAGGAGCCACTTGCCTCAGTTGGACCAATGGAACTCCAGAACTTCGCCGAACTTGTGAACAAAAGCCAACTGGTCGAAGAGTGCATTAATAGACTAGTTGTGGCTTGAGCGAATTATCGAGACTTTCCCTCAAGGAACTTCAACTAGAACTTAGCAGCGCAAGGGAAAAGCTTTAAAGGGAACAGATAAGCACATCGTCAAAACCTACCAAAAGGTAATTTCCATCCATGTTATAATCCAGTTAGTCATAACCCGTGATAGGATCTAGATAAGCAGCCTAGTGCAAGCCGAAAGTCGGTTTAGGATTTTCTTAAGTGACAAAATTCATGTTGCGAGTATAGTCCCAATCGACACGGCGACTCACATCCAAAGTTTAACTAGAAGTTGTCACAATTCAAACAAAATAACCGGAGTTTGAAGTCTCGGGTCGTCTCCCACAGAACTAGTGATTACGAGTGCACAAATTTGGTTGGAGAAATTGGAGTTTCAATGGTAGAGTGAAAAATTAAAGAATTAAAGAACAATAAAAATGCAATTAATGAAGTAATAAATGAATTAGAGAAAAATCAATGCAAGTAGAGAAAAAGAAGAAAAATTAAGCTAAGTGAATTGTGATTCAAGACATAAATGGAACCTTATTGGCTTGGGTTAAGTTAAGGAGTCATTTTCTTATCATAACCATAACTATGACAATTATAATGGATTAATCTCACCTAGTTAACCCTTAACATTGAAGAGTAAGTCAAGTGAGCATAATTGTTCTTAATCCACAAATCCTAGCTTACTTACTAATTGTCTTAGTAAAAAGCTAGCGTTAATGGAAACAAGAACAACTAACAACCCAAGAATCACCACAAAATGTTGAACATTATGACTCTAGTATCCTATATACTTATTGTTCCAAGCCAAGGAGTGAAAATTTACTCCATAATCAAAATTGACATTTCCACAAATACTTGGTGGGCATAATCACAAAGCATAGCAATATTGCAAAAATACTCAAAACTATGAACAACCAATGAACAAAATCAACAATGACAACTCAAACAAGCATATAATAACCAATAATCATCAATTTCATTAACTAGAAATCAAAATTGCAAAAGTATATATATTAACAAAGTGACTTAAACTATAAGAAAGTGTAACACAAGTATTGTAATTACAGAGAAAATCAACAAATACTTACAATAGAAGCAAGCTAGAATCCAAGATCAAAATGAAAATTGTAAGCTTGTAATATAAATTCTAATTAAACCCTAAGAAAGTTGAGAGAAAACCTAAGAAAAATTAAAACTAAAACTTCTTAAAAACTATCTAAAAATGCCAAAGTGTGTTATGGTATGTTCTCCCCTTGCTAGCTCTTCAATATGAGCTTCAGGCCATGCAGAATTGGGCCTCCAAGCCTCCAAAATTGTGAGCCACATGACTTTTTAATGAAGTCAAGCACTAGGACTTGTGCGTACGCACAAGTGTGTGTGTACGCATACTTGCTAATTCTTATCTCGTGCGTACGTACGGAAGGTTGTGCGTATGCACACTCTGATTCTTCTTTGTTTCTCCCTGTTTTCTCCCATTTGCATGCTTTCCTTCCACTCCTACTAAGCCATTCTTACCTATTGCACCTGAAACCACTATCAAAGACATCACGGCATCGAATGGAATGAAAGTGGAATAAAATTGATTAAATTAGGCATAAAAAGTATATTTTCATATTTAGACATAATTTAGAGAGAAAACACAAAAGTATGCTATTTAAGTGAATAAATGTGGCTTTATGTGATCAAATTCATTCAATTCAATCCAAAATTTACCATCAAATATGGATTCATCACAACCCCAGCGTAGTCTAGCCAATCCCATCTATGCAAAGTGTGGAAAGAACCATGGAAACAAACCCTGTAGATTTGCTACAACTGTGGAGGACAAGGCCACTTAGCAAGATTTTACTGCATCAAGACGGATGAACCAATTCTCTCGAGATTACAACAGTAAGGAAGGTTTTTTGTCATGATGAAAAAAGATGCCCTGCATCCGACTACCTCATCCAAAGTGAGTGTTCTGTCAAGGAAAAAATCCTAACTGTACTGTACGACTTAATTGCATCACATTCTTTCATACCCCTAGACTTTGTATACATGCTAAGATTAGAGCTATCCATGCTAGAGTATGACCTAACCGTCCACACACCCACTGCACGAAATGTTGTAACTAGCCTAGTATTCTGGAGGGTATCTTTTGATATTAGGAATATGTCTTTTGTGCATAATTTGATTTGCTTACCTTTCTGTGGCATACATATTATTTTAGAAATTGACTGGCTATATGTTCACCATGTTTACCTTGATTGCTTTAAGAAAACTGTCTTCATACTATCTGCTGATATGACTACTGGATCGGTTATTCCCCATAGTTACTACCTAGACTTAGTAGTAGTTAACCGTAGTGGTAGTGAGTGTAAAGGGTATAATCTCTTAGTGGCTAGCTCAACTGAGAGTGAACAGAATCTAGAGCGAATTCCTATAGTAAAAGAGTTTCTTTAAGTATTTTCGGACAATATTCCCAAGTTTTTCCCTTAACGAGAGATAAAACTCACAATAGATTTAGTACCGAGAGCAAGACTTATTTCTATCGCACCTTATCGGATGTCACCACTAGAGCTCACCAAGTTAAGGTCTAAGTTGGAGAAATTACTAGAAAAGAAGTTTATCCAACCAAGTTCGTCAACATGGGGAGCCCTAGTCTTATTGGTGAAGAAGAAGGATAGATGTATGAGGCTGTGCGTCGATTACCGACAACTGAATAAA
Source organism: Arachis ipaensis (assembly GCF_000816755.2). NCBI lineage: Eukaryota > Viridiplantae > Streptophyta > Magnoliopsida > Fabales > Fabaceae > Arachis > Arachis ipaensis. The sequence goes on along the minus strand of NC_029793.2, from coordinate 79,265,009 downwards.
GTCACCATCAAGAACAAGTACCTTTTGCCCAGAATAGATTACTAGATGGACCAGTTAAGAGGGGCAGCTATTTTCTCCAAGATAGACATGAGGTTGGGATATCACCATATTCGAGTAAGGGAGTTTGATATACCTAAGACTACTTTCAAGACCTGGTACGACCACTACGAGTATACAGTGATGTCTTTTAGACTAACAAACGCTCTTGTCATATTCATGAACTACATGAATAGGATCTTTCGTCCTTACATGGACAAATTTGTAGTGGTATTTATTGATGATATTCTCATCTACTCAAGGACAGAGAAGAAGCATGCAGAACACTTATGGGTGGTATTACAGATTCTAAAGGAAAAGAAATGGTATGCCAAACACTCCAAGGAGGTATGGCATGAATCTCGCCAAGATAGAAGCAGTGCTAGAATGAGAACGGCCCAAGACCATCATCAAGATCTGGAGTTTGCTTGGATTGGCCAGATACTATCAAAAGTTCATCAAAAAATTTTCACAGATAGCCTTACCATTGATCTAACTTACCAAGAAGGAGGTACCATTCAACTGGACGGACGTGTGCAAAGAAAGCTTTAAGATCCTAAAAGAGAAATTGACAATAGCACCAATGCTTGTACTACTTGACCCCCAATTACCATTTAAGGTGTACTGTGACACTTCATTGAAAGGCTTGGATGCATGCTAATGTAGAATTAGAATGTGGTAGCCTATGCATCAAGACAACTTAGATTGAACGAATATAACTCCCCAACTCATTATCTAGAGTTAGCAGCAATAGTATTCACTCTCAAGATTTAGAGACATCATTTGTATGGAGTGAAATTTAAAGTCTTCTCAGATCACAAGAGCCTAAAATACATCTTTGACCAAAAGAAATTCAACAAGAGGCAAAGAAGATGGACAGAGCTCCTAAAGAACTACAACTTCAAGCTAAATTACCATCCCGAGATGGTGAATGTGGTTGCAGGTGCTCTAAGTAGAAAGAATGCAAACATCTCATGGATAAAGGTTAAGGAAGAGGAACTAAGAACAACATTGAAGGACTTAATCAAGACTGAAGGAACCTCGCGAGGAGTTTGCTTAGCTTGACTGCAGGTAGCACCTGACTTCAAAACCGCTATCCAACAGGTACAGACACAAGAATCGGAGATATCAAGACTCCTAACATACATCCCAAAGAAAATCAAGGAGCCTTACGTCAAGATATTAAAGGACTATAGAAGAACAAGGCCAGGATATGCGTGCCGAATAGTTACAAGTTGCGACAAGACTAAAGAAAGTGCACCTCAATAGATTCTCAAAACACCTGGGTATCACTAAGATGCCCCAGGGCTTAAGTCAAATATTCTGATTGTCCGGAATAAAAAAAATATAGCCGCATTCTTCTCAAGATGTCTCACTTGCCAAAAAGTTAAAATTGAGCACCAAAAGCCGTCAGGACTCTTTAGCCGCTCGAGATACCACAATGGAAGTGGGAGGTGATCAAAAGACTTCATTCCTGGACTACGAAAGACATCATCAAGATAAATGCAATATAGGTAATCATGGATAGATTAACAAAATCTGCCTACTTTTTACCAATTCGGATGGACTTTTCCCTGGACAAGCTTGCACGGCTCTACTTCCGGGAAATAGTCAGGCTGCATGACGTGCCATCCAGCATTGTGTCCAGAAAAGGACTTGCAATTTACCTCACAGTTTTGGGAGAAATTTCAGAAGGTACTCGAGACCCACCTATACATGAGCACAGCTTATCATCCTCAGATTGATGGTCAATCAGAGCAAACCATTCAAACATTGGAAGATATACTAAGAGCCTGCACGCTAGACCAGAAAGGGAGTTGGGATAGATACCTGCTACTCATAGAGTTTGCCTACAAGAATAACTACCATGCGAGTATCCGGATGGCACCATACGAAGCACCCTATGGGCATAATTGTCAATTCCCGCTTTGTTGGTATGAGGGAAAGAAATCTAGTATTTTGAGACCAGAATTGATCCAGAAAATAACCAAATAGATAAGGAGGATTCACGAGAGGATTCTAACGGCCGAAAGCCGACAAAAGAGCTACGACGATAAGAAGAAGAGATCCTTAAAATTTAGTGAGCGCAATCACATTTTCCTTAAGGTTATCCCCATTATGGGAGTAGGTCATAGTCTTAAAACTAAAAGGTTAAACCCTAGGTATATAAGCCCCATTCTAGATACTCAAAAGAGTATGTCTCATAGCTTACTAGATAGTCCTAAGGTCAATTGAATAGTAATATCTGATGTCTAGCATTCGTGATGATGTGCTAGAAGTCGAGTCATTACAAATAACAAATTAAAAAATTTAACAAAATGGTTTGGCTCTAAAACTTAGACTCATGAACGATAAAAAAAAATATTATATATAACACTTAGTCACATGAAATTAATTATGAAAATGTTCAATCAATATATGTGTTATTAATACACACGTGCATAACAAAGTTATAAACGTAAATATCATATAAATACTAATTATTTATAATTGACAATTATATTAGAAAAATTGATAATTAGAATGATTGACCATTAGTATAATTAAAATTAGAATGATTTATAATTGAAATGATTGATGATTAGTATAATTATTTATTAAATGCTAATTTTTATACAATTCTAAAAAAAATACTTTTCTAAAATAAGTTCAAAAGAAAAAGACATGTATACTAGCACTAGAGCGTGCCACGTCAGTATTTTTTGCGTTAGAATATGACCGTAATAGAATAATATAATAATAATGGTAATGATATATATAATTGAATTTATTAGAAAGTTAAAATTATATTTTACTTTAAAATTTAATATAACGATAATTTTTAAAATAAGATTATCAATTATTACAAAATTATTTTAATCATATATTGTTTTTATCAAATAATTTTATTACAAATTGTTAGGAAACTAAAATTATTAGTAACATCATCTTCAGGTCAACTTACAGATCAAAACCTAGTTGTAATTTGTTATGTTGTCATGGATGTTTGCTTCCTTTTTCTTTCCACCATCAATAACGTTAATAATACATACAGTATTAATATCTCACATTCATGATAACATAAATAAAGCGAAGAAGCTAAGGCTCTTATGCATGCAAAATTATCCTCTTAGTCTCACGAATTTTGTTTATACTATTCATAATCGTTCTTTTTAAGCCGAGAGTTAAGCAAAGAGATGAAAATAAAACCCAAGAATAGAACTGCAGCCCCTCCAGCAACTATTGCTGCTAACTTTGGGGTGTTATGGCTGTTACTGCGCGCTCCTGTGTATACATAAAATCATATTAATAGATCATCAGTGCAAAGATTATTAGAGGTAATGAACATATATCATTATTAATCTATGATGCATAGACACTAATACGGACATAGGATATAATATGATATGATATATGTGAACACATAAATTTTAAATTTTTATAAAA
>NC_029793.2:79249701-79255806 GCF_000816755.2 Arachis ipaensis | reverse complement strand
AAAGTATTGTAGTTTTAATTAGAATTCTTCTCTAATAATATAATACTATATCTATTATAAATATTATTATATTGAAGAATATTGAGAATATTTAAATTTTTGATATAAAGAACTATATAAAATTACAATAATAAAAATAACATTTATTAATTGTGACTTATATTAATTAAAAATGCCAATATTAAATTAATGATTAAATCTATGTTAATAAATAAACAAACAATATATACTTTGTGCTCTAAAAGAAAAAAAAAATAACAATTTTATAGTTAGTATTTATTAATAAACACTATAAACACACATCATGTTATATATTATCTTCTTGTTAGAATATATTAAGACCAATTAGTATTAATTAGAATTATTTAGCATATTTGAATATTTATTATAAAATATTACGTCTTTATTATTTCGATTCTCTTAACACCTATAAATATCCTTCATTCCACAACAATTTGAATACACACAGATTCTTTTTTGAAAAAGTCTAGGGGACCAGCAACTTTGTTAAATTCTGGCCAGCATGTAACCAGCAAAGAAAAGTGAGCCATTGGATGAAATCTCACACTAATCTCACACTAATCTCACACCATTAAAACCATCATTGATGGCTATTTGATGGCTACAAATCACAAAAGTTGCTGACCCCTAACATTCCTCTTCTTTTTTTATTGTTCTCTTTTACCCTTTTTAATATGGTATCAGAACCATGTTATCCTCCTTGAAGAGCATAGATTATTTTTCTTCTAGTAAAATCATCGTATTTTTTTTACATTTTTTCTTTATGCCATTTTTTCTTATCTTTTGTTATTCTTTTAATACTTTTTCATCTCACCAATTAGCCTATCCTCTCTATCTCGTGTCTTTTCGAGTCTATTAGGATCAATTAGCATTTATTAAAATCATTTAGTATATTTAAAGATTTATTATAGGATATTACATCTTTATTATTTCGATTCTCTTAACACCTATAAATACCCTTCTATATTTTATCATTCCATAACAATTTAAATACACACGAATTCTTTTTTTATTGTTCTCTTTTACCCTTTTGTGTGTATATAGTAGTTGGAATATATGTATAGCATTATGAGTTCGTAGTGTTTATTGATAAATAATATTAACTATAAAAAAAAGTTCAATTAGCTTCGTGTAGAATAAGAAAGGTTACAATTTTTCTAAACAATATCAATCAATTGAATAAAATGAGATAAAAAAATACATATTATTTACCATTTGATTTAAAACTTTATATTTTTAAAATTTACATATATTTTTTTAATATTTAGATTTTAACATTTATTTTTTTTAATTTATATATGCATTTATATTTGGATATAAAATTTAGGGTAATTTTCTCAAATAAATAAAATGGCCCTCAAAATTACCTGATTATACATTTTCACAAATGCAGACGTAATTGCATTTTTTGACGAATCTATAGAAACTGTTACTGCCAGCAGCGGATTACGAGCAAGGGCGTTTGAACAGAAACCGCTATAGGTAGTTGCGGTTTCTGTGCAGCAGGATTTGGCTATAAACCGCTACAGGCAGTAGCGGTTTATGCATTGAAAGCAAGCAACGTAAACCGCTAGAGACAGTAGCGGTTTACGTGGAGTGTGCGTCTATATAATTTGTGGCTTGCAGTCGCGGATTTCATTTGTGCTTTTGTGGGGTTGCCTAGAGAGAGAAAACTTGTAGAGAGAAGGAGGAGCACTTGGAAGAGGGTTTTAGAAATTTTTCGAGCACTGACTTGAGGTAGAGAGCATGGCAGACGAACAGAGCTTGTACCGACTGAACGGTGTTGCCCACGTTGTCGGTGCCATTGCCGACGAGGTTAGCTTTATTTTATTTATCTCAGCATTAACATATGTTAGATAGGTTATAGAATGTAGGGTGTAGATACTAAAATGTTAATCAGTGTTTTGAAAGCCTGACCGGATCGGTTGGTTCAACCGGGTTAACCGAAAACCGGTCATCTGGCCATGAAATTAGTTTAGTTAGTTGGTAGGTTATGAAATTTTAAATTTTATTATTATCTGAATTATTGAATTTAAATTTTAAAAGATTTGTATTATACTTTTAATAATTTTATTTTATATTTAACGAAATCGGTTCGACTACGGTTCAACTACGGTTGGACCATTGAATCATTGATATTAATTTAAACCTTATAACTTGACTGGTTCAGTGATCGGTTCGGTTCTCGCAACCTTGATATTAATTTAAACCTTATAATTGAGTGTTAGATCTTACTTAGGGTGTGGAATGTAGTGACAGTATATGCTAGGCTAGACGACATTGGAATAATAGGTGAAGTTAAATTTAAATTTAATTTTTAATTTAAAATATTCTGTTTAAATTATAGCTAAGCAACCGTTGTTTAGTCGGAAATCGATTAAGGTTAAGAACGTGTTTATTTTGTATGTTTCCTTTGTGTCATTGTGTGGCAATATTTATTTATGTATTTATTTATTCGGTCGAATAAGTTAAGATTTTTCCGTGTTGCATGTAAATTTGAATAACTTGTGGATGTCTTTCGTGCATGGTGCAGCCAAATAGGTGTATCTACAGTGTGAGGCGGCAACAAAATATGCCAATGCATGACAGAATCATACCTTATTTAGAGAGGGCTGGTTTGTACCACTTGGCCAGGCTAAACAGTCGTTGGTTCTGGTTGGATGAGCCTATGGTTAGTACATTCATTGAGAGTGGCGTCCCGAGGCTCATACTTTTCATATGCCTTTTGGAGAGTGCACAGTGACACTGCAAGATATGGTGTTTCAGCTTGGCTTGCCTATTGATGGGAGGGCTGTCAGTGGTTGCCTTGCAGAGTTTAAAAATTTCATGGAGGGTGGGCGACCAGCCTGGGAATGGTTTCAGGATTTATTCGGTGAGCTGCCTCCACTGAATAAGGTCAAGCAAATGACCGTCCACTTCACATGGTTTCATGAGAGGTTTCAGGTGTTGCCAGAAGATGCGACCGAGGATACTGTTCGCATATATGCACGTGCCTACATCATGATGTTGTTATCCACTCAGTTATTTGGGGACAAGAGTGCGAACTGGGTTCATATTCAGTGGTTGTCCTTTGTGGCAAATCTTGATGACATGGGGAGTTATAGTTGGGGATCTGCCGCGTTGGCGTGGTTGTATCGATGCATGTGTCGGGTAGTGAACAGAAATACTACGAACTTGGCGGGTCCTCTTTACATAGGTGGACTCAGTTGCTTCCTGTAACACCTTAATCGTAACCGACGCATCCGCTCTGACCAATGAAAAGATCCTCGCACAGATGACATGATAATCAAGTTGTATGTGGTCGCTCGATATGGATGTGGCCAAACACGTGTGCGGTCCGTTGTACCTCCTAACTTCCCACGAGTTCTTGCGCTGCCTCAGTGCGATACGGATCATTCACGTGCACCCTTTTTCAAACTCCTTGCACTTCCCTTAGTATTTCAAATGGTCCGATTCCATCACCCGGTACTCAACTCCACACCGGATGCTGTAATCCTTCACACTCAGCACGGCTTCCTCCTTACTCTGGAATGATTGGCCGAGACGAAATTCCGCCAACCCGGATTCATCATGCAGACCCTGACCCACATACGTCTCCCCCAACTCTCGCTGTTCGCCAATGGCTTCCAAGTTCAACGCTGACAGTGTGGAGGATATTGCTGTGTGCCGGAACCGGATGCTCCTTGGGGTGTGTGTGTGGTGCTCGGAATATCCTCCTCACCCTCCCCAACAATGTCGACCGGCTCATCCGCTGAATCATCATCTCACATGGCATTTTCAACACGATCTGGTCCAACCTCATAGTCAAAATCTGGGACACCAACAGGCACAACAGCAGTACCAATCGCAACACATGGAGGATCCTGGATCGGAGCGGAAAGTGCTACCGCTGGCATTGATGTTGAGGCACCACCCATCATCGTCGACTGGGGATTTGGCACAGATGCCCTAGAGCTGTCGACGCCATCCTCCAACTTCGCAAACAACTCCGGTATTCTGACCTCCGGAAAACTCCGCCGACGGTGAAACAAGACCTACAAGTCTTCATCGGACCCTATGACAAACGTCTCATACTTCACCCCAGCAGCCACAATGGCAATGGGAATCTTGTAGAACAATTTCTTAATCCACTTGGTCCCGCACACACCAAACTTTTGTAATATGCTCTATTTTATTTCTGCCAACGTACTTGACAACCGAATAAAAACACTAAGGGGTTCCCTATCTGTGAAATTAACCCCGTGCCTTTTGCTTTTTTTTATTTTTATTTTCCCAGAACAATGCACCAAAGCAACAAAACACTCCTCCCCATCCATTTGTGAGATATGAGACTCTTCTCAACTCAATAATGCATTGAAGGGGTATTTATAGGCAACTAGCCTCGACGTCCCCTCCAAGTAAACCACTACTGCCTCTAGCGGTTTACGTTGCTTGCTTCCAATGCATAAACCGCTACTGCCTGTAGCGGTTTATAGTCAAACGCTGCTGCACAGAAACCGCTACTGCCTATAGCGGTTTCTGTTGAAATACCCTTGCTTGTAAACCGCGGCTGCCAGTAGTGGTTTACATTATACCCTAATCCGTTGCTGGCAGTAGCGGTTTCTATAGATTCGTCAAAAAAATGCAATTGCGTCTGGGTTCCTGAAAATGTGTAATCAGAAAAATATGAGGGCCATTTTATTTATTTGAGAAAATTGTTATAGTATTTTTTAGATAAATCGTAACGATATTTTGATATTTTATTAGTATTAAAGTATAAGTTAATTTTTTTAATTATTTTTATTGTCTTATATATTAAATATTAAATATTTAAAATAATTTTTATTTTAATAATTAATAATATATATTATTTTTAAACTCATTTTAAAAATACATGTTAGGTTGGATAACATATTCTCAATATTCTCAATATTCTTTTCTTTTCCCAACTAGATATTTTTAATAGTTAGAGCTAGAAGAATTTAGAACCTTATTTACTGTGTGTCAGTAAAAGATGAGGATCTACCATTAAAGTAAGATGAATTTTATGATGTGAATCTATATAATACGTATTAAATAAATATTAATAAGTATCATGTCCAAAATCGGACACAACAAAATCAGAAAATTATCCATGGTTCATAGTTACTAATATTATGAGTTCAATAAAAAAGAGATGTATTACCACATATCCATATTCTCAATATTCTTTTCTTTTCCCAACTAGATATTTTTAATAGTTAGAGCTAGAAGAATTTAGAACCTTATTTACTGTGTGTCAGTAAAAGATGAGGATCTACCATTAAAGTAAGATGAATTTTATGATGTAGAAAGAGAGAATCTATATCTATATATATATTTGTTGTCAATAGAAAAAATTGCCAAGTCCAACGAGAAAAAACTTAAAAAAAAATATTTGCCATTGTAGAATTTTTTTATTTTTGTTGCTTCTTGATGTTTAATAACTAAATGTAATAAATATTTATTTAATTAGTGATTATAAAATCTAATAAATTTTGACAGTTATTTTAAATAATTATTTAATTTAATTAATATTTTAATGTAAATTTTGTTAATTATTATTCTAAAAAAATGTCTAATTACCATAAAAAAAATTTATGTATTTCTTATGAACATCTTAGAAGGAGATTTTTCTGTTGCACCATACTTAATACATGCTTTAATACATATAAAACATTTTATAAAATTTAGGTCTATATTTTCAATTTTTATTTATAAATGTGGTCTGATCCAAAATAAATAGAATTCACAAAAAAAATAAAAATAAAAAGTCCAACATCTTTTTTATAATCACTAATTAAATAAATATTTATTACATTTAGTTATTAAACATCAAGAAGCAACAAAAATAAAAAAATTTTACAATGGCAAATATTGCTTTTTAAGTTTTCTCTCTCTGGACACTTGGCAATTTTTCTATTGACAACAAATATATATAGGTGTAGAAGATTCTCTCTTTCTACATCATAGAATTCACCTTAAAGTAAACCAAAAATAAGTTCCTTCATGAGAGAGACTCCCTTTCTTTCAAAGAAATGATATTTTATTAATAAAAGTAATACTTTATATACATAATACATATGT
>NC_029793.2:79220940-79247814 GCF_000816755.2 Arachis ipaensis | reverse complement strand
TATTAAATTTTTATTTAATTAATAATTTATATTAATTATTTATATCATAATTAATATTAAATATTATTTATATTTATATTATTATATTAATTTAGCCATTGCAAAATTAGCCGTTGTAAAATTAGCCGTTGAAAACTAGCCGTTACTATGTTACTGTTATTATTAATAAATTAATATTTTGTTACTCTATATATACCACATAGATACACTTCTATTCTCACACTTTCTACTTCTCTTCTTCATCTTCTTCCAAGTTTACGAAATCAAAGTTCTGCAAATATTATTTTTTGTTCGGAAAAATGGATCCAAACCAATTCAACTCTTTCTTCAATTACTTACAAAACTTTTCTCAAATTCCAAATACCCAATAATCTCAAACCTCAAACTCTCAAGTCCCAAATCAAAAACTTCACACTATCGAATATATTTCAAAATCCAAATCCACAAAATTTAGCCATTGCAAAATTAGCCGTTGTAAAATTAGCCGTTGAAAACTAGCCGTTACTATGTTACTGTTATTATTAATAAATTAATATTTTGTTACTCTATATATACCACATAGATACACTTCTATTCTCACACTTTCTACTTCTCTTCTTCATCTTCTTCCAAGTTTACGAAATCAAAGTTCTGCAAATATTATTTTTTGTTCGGAAAAATGGATCCAAACCAATTCAACTCTTTCTTCAATTACTTACAAAACTTTTCTCAAATTCCAAATACCCAATAATCTCAAACCTCAAACTCTCAAGTCCCAAATCAAAAACTTCACACTATCGAATATATTTCAAAATCCAAATCCACAAAATCTTTCTAATTTCAATTTTTAAGCTCCTTATAATAATCAATTTCCTATATTCCAACTGCAAAATCAAAATTCACAAACACCACATTTTTTATTTTCATCCATATTTAACCCATCTATCGAAAATGTTACTCCAACTTCTTTGCCGTTTCCAACTCAATTCAGTGCATCAAGACATAACTCATTTGGTGTTGGTGGCTCTTCTAACCCATCCTCTCATACTCCTATACAATCTAGTCCAAATTCGCAATATTCAGATTTTGCCAACCCTCGTGGATTAGATGCTATCGACCTCAATGATGATGATATTGAAGATCGGAGGCACGATAGTATTCAACACTGGCATTGGGAAGAGGATGAGATGTTGATCAGTGCATGGTTAAATGTTTCAACTGACCCTATAGTTGGTACCGATCAAAAGGGAGAAACATTTTGGAGTCGAATTCATAGCTACTATGGAGAATTTTGCTCCGACATGACAAGGGGGTAGTTGCATGTAAGAAACGATGGTATAAGATCAACAAGGCTGTTGCACAATTTGCTGGTTACTACGATCAAGCTAGTTGAAACATAAGGAGTGGTTCAAACGCTGATGATATAAAGGAGTTGGCCTATAAACTTTATTCCACAAATTATGGTAAAAAATTTACTTTTGAGAGGCATTGGAACATGCTTAGGTTGGAGCAAAAATGGAGAAGCCAACTACCTACACAAAGTGACGGCTCAAAAAGAACCAAGGTTAGTGCAACTAGAGCATACTCATGCTCATCAAACCCAGAAACACCATTGGCTGACGAACCCGGTGTGGACTCTCCCGTTCGCCCACAAGGATCAAAGAAGAGCAAGCAAAAAGGTAAGAAAAAAGCACAAATATCTGAAGATTTTAGCGAAAAGAAATCATCGGTTGTTAAAAAATTATCTCTCATGGAAGATATTAAGAATGTTAGAGAAAAGGAACTAATAGATACGGAAAAAGAAAGAGAAGAGGAGAGGGAATATAGAGCAAAGATTATAGCAGTCAAAGAGAAGGAGTTACAAATTTAAGCGGCAATGAAAGAACAAGAATTACAAACTCAAGCGGCAATAAAAGAGCAAGAACTACAAATTCAGAGGTATATTAAAGAAATGGAGATAAATGCAAAAGAAAGGGAAATGGAAAGGATGGCCAAGGAAAGAGAAAGGGAAATGGATATGCAAATACTTAATGCTGACACGTCTACAATGAGTGAAAAACGACGAGCTCTTCATGAGATTGCATGTGAGAAAATAATCACCACAAGGGGAGAAACGCAAGTTAGTTGCACAATACCAAGAAGGGCAAAGAAAAAATGTGGAGCGAGCATTCGGAATGTTGCAAGCACGCTTTGCAATTATATGTGGTCCAGCTCGTTTTTGGAAAAAGAAAAAGCTTGCCAACATAATGAGAGCTTGTATTATATTGCATAATATGATTGTTGAGGATGAAAGAGACACTTATGCAGAAAATTTTGCTGAAGGCTTAAAGTACGATGATATCGAAAATGGCTTATCACAACCTCAGCTGGGAGAAGAAGCTTTTGCACCATACCATCAATTTCTCTAAAGAAATGCCCAACTTCGAAATAGGCAGCAGCATAGACAATTGAAAGAGGACTTGATTGAATACATATGGCAATTTCAAAATGCTTGTCGTCAATTATAGAGTTTAATTATGTTTTTCTTTGTATTAAGTAATTTTACAAATTAGTGTAATTTCGAATTATATATTGCGTATTATTGTTATATATGAAGTTATTTTGAGTAAAGTATCCTTTTTGTCCCCAACGTTTGGGTAACTCCTATTTGTGTCCCTAACATTTAAATCGTTCTATTTGTATCCTAACGTTTATAAAAATGATTCAATGTTATCCTACTATCAATTATACTAACAAATCAGATTATATTTTTCAATTATTCTCACTTGGATGTATTCATTCTCAATTAGGTCTCACTTGAATGTGTTCGATTTTAATATTATACCCACTATTTGTATTTAGATTCAATTATGTCCCTAGAAAAGTGAATTATGTAAATGTTGTAGGAATTAGTTTCAACTTTTGATGAGCTATTTTTTGGAGTGAATCATCGATTCTATCTCAGACATTTGTATTCTAACTTCAAGAAGAAATTTTTAAAACTCAAACTAACGCGTTCATGATGTGTAATTGACGCCAGGATAATATTGAATCACTTTTACAAACGTTAGGATACAAATAGGACGATTTAAACGTTAGGGACACAAATAGAATTTACCCTAAACGTTGGGGACAAAAACAATACTTTACTCTATTTAATATTAATATCTTTTAATAGTGAATTATTTTTAAATTTATAAATTTAAATTACATTATTGAAAAAATTAATTACATTAATTTCAAGTATTTTAATTAATTAATTAAGTGGATCACAACAGGGACTAAAGTTAGTTTCTTCTAATGGAGAAGAGAGAGATGCTTTGAGTTCTTATTTATTGTTTATGACGCAAAAGCTGATGTGGAGTTACTTTTTATGACAGGTGGGGCATAAATAAGAACTAAAAAATATATAATAAATAAATAATATAAAAAATAACAAAATATATACTAAAAGATAATTTTATTTATTAACTCTAAAATAAAATATCATAAAAATAATATTATTAAATTATTAACCTATGATACCTATATTGATGTGATATAGAAACTATAATAATAATAAATGAATTTAAGAGGTCATTGTATTATGAATGTTATTATTTATATACCTAAACACTTAACATATTGACAAACATTCACAAATTTAACTTTATAAGTAACTTGGTTTGTATTGCAGGTAAGTTTATATTCAAAGTGTTACTTTTATATGTATTTGCACAAATATTTTATATTTTTAATTGTTTATGTAAAAATTTTTATATTAAATGAGAGTTTTTATATTTGTTCAAACAATAATAGCACATTTTCTTCTTTATCATTAAAGAATGACCGTAAAATATAGTATCCTCAAATTAAATTAATATCTTGTATAATTAAAAATAGACGTAGGTATATTTATTTTAAATTATTTTTTTTAAAATAGCGTCTTTTCAAAATTAATTTATAATTTAGGATTTTAAAATACATAAAAAAATTAGTATATACTAATATTTTTACTCGTAATAATATTATGGGAATATAAATTTTTTAAAATTACGGTTCACTTTGTTCTAACAGTATAGATTATCCATGACACAAAAGATTTTATAAAATCAAACTACTTTTATAAAAAATTTCATAAATTGATAAAAGTCTCTAACTAAGAAGACCAATGTATCTGTAAATAAAAAATTAAATAATAAGATTTTTAGTTATTATTTTTATATAAAAAAATTTAATTTTTTATTAATAATTAATCTTAACATTCGTTATCTGAAATTTGAAACAATTTAACGTGTATACTTTTACATTTAATTAGGTGTTAACTATTAAGTCTGTTGCACAAATAGAAATAATTAATTTTTATACTTGCTATTTAAAATATTATTTTTTTCTATCTATGTATATAAAAATATAATTAGATATTAGTATAAAAAAATTATACTGATAGTTATAAAATTAACTCGAAATTAATTTTTTTAAAACAATTGAATCTTGATTCTAACTTTTAAGTATAACATTAGTATTCTCTCCAAATGATATGTAATAAATATTTGAAAGAAAAGAAATTCTCTCAATTTTAATAAAAGAGTGTCATGTGACATATTTGATTATTTAATTAGATAATAATATATGATACATAATATAGGTATATTTTAATTTCAATTTTAATATTTTAATTTTAATTTTAATGCAATTAAAGAATGTCATGTTGTACATTTTGATTGTCTAATTAGTAATTAGTCATTGATATTGATAATAATATATAAAATAGATAGAGTGGTTGAAAAAATGAGAGAAATAGAGAAAGAGAGAGGGAGGAGGGGAGAACTCTTTAATTTTGGAGGGAAAGATTTGATTTCAATTACAATAAGGGAGTGACATGTGGCACATTTTGGTTGTAAAATTAGTAAGGAGGAGGAAAGAATTATTTAATTTTGGAGGAAAAGATTTAATTTCAATTACACTGAGAAAGTGACATGTGGCACATTTTGATTGTAAAATTAGTAAGGAGGAGAGGAGTATCCTCAATTTTGGAAGGAAATATTTGATTTCAATTGCAATGAGAAAGTAACATGTGGTACATTTTGGTTGTAAAATTAGAGATATATAATAGATAATAGATATAATAGAATATAATAGATAATAGATAAATAAAAGGCACCATTTTAAAAAGGTTTAATTACTCTATTATTGGTCCCTATAGTTTTGTAAAATTTTCAACTAGGTCCTTATAACTTTTTTCCTTTTAATTTGGTCCCTGCACCAAATTTTTTTTTCAATTAGGTTCTTTTTCATAGTAATTAGTTTAATTGAATAGGGATCTAATTATAAAAAATTGGTGCAAGGACACAAATAAAAAGAAAAAAAAGTATAGGGACCCAATTAAAAAAAATTTAATGCAAGAACTCAATTAGAAGGAAAAAAGTATAAAGACCTAATTAAAAATTTCCCGAAATTATAAAAACCAATAGAATAATTAAACCTTTTAAAAAATTTTAAAATTTTTTTGGAACTATTTTGATATTTCTTAAATTTTTTGGAAGCTATTTTATACTTCATCCTATAGACAGATTTATCCAGATCGCACGTATGATCATTTAATGATCACGTGTGTGCGAGTCAATATTCTACTCAACAGTCGTCGTTGGTGATTAACAGATAAGAATTGTATTATCTAATGGAAGTAAATGTTACAGACTATTTTTTGAATTTTAAAATATGAGGGATTAAAACGTTCAATTTTAAAAATTTTAAAAATTGATTTGTATAATTACTCTAAACGTCACTGTTGCTCTCTACGGCCACGCTTTTGAAGCGTGGCAGAAAAGAAACCTTTGGCCACGCTTTTAAAGCGTGGCAATGGTGTACCAGCATATAGCCACGCTTTTTAAGCGTGGCCATAATGAAACCCTGTCGCCACGCTTTTAAAACGTCCTTGTTTCTCTCTATGGCCACGCTTTTGAAGCGTGGCAGAAAAAAACGTGGCCTTTTCTCTAATCAATTGCCACTCTTACAAAAGCGTGGCCGTTGATCCTTTTCGCCACGCTTTTGAAACGTGGCAAAAAAAATGGCCAAATCTCTTATCTATCGCCACCCTCATAAAAGCGTGGCCATTGACCACTTTTGGCCACGCTTTTAAAGCGTGACAAGAAAAAAGCGTGGCCATAGGCCTTTTTTCTTGTAGTGCTACTGTTTTTTTCTACCAATTGAATGTGATTTAAAATTTTATTTTATTAGAATTTCATATAAAATATAAAATGTCCAAAATATTCATATAACCTAATTCTTTTCTTTTTACACATTCACTTTCAAAGTTTCCTACATTTTAACATACACGTCTTCCTCGGCACCTCCATCCTCCTTCTCTTTACTGTTTCACCGACTAAAGCATAAGGTATGTATATGTTTTGTGAATTTAACGTAAGTGTATTCCTCCCCTTGCTTATGTTTCAATTTATATATGTTTCGTGAATTTATACGTATGTGTATGCTTTGGGAATTTAAGGTATGTGTATTGCTTTTTGTTTCAACTTTTGTTTCAATTTATTATATATTTTCGGACTTCTACTTTTTTTTATTTTGCAAACAGAAGTAAACAAATCATTACAAGTTTTCATTTTCTTTATAGGAATACATATTTAGTATTTATAAAAAAAATTGATTATTATTATGCCGTGGCATACTTAATATTTAATTATTCTACTATAAAAAATTGATTTTTATAGTAATGTTCATATCCTGATCCAAAAATATTAAGGTAGATCCAAAAAAACTAAAAGTCCACGTAAAAAGGTGGCCTCCTTACTTACCCAACGTCACAGAAGTCAGACATGACAAAGGTGGTTCTATCCTATTTATCTGAATAAGCAACCGACTCCTGAAATATCTCCTACTATTTCTCCACTTTATCTAGAAGGGAGATCTCAATAAATTTCCAAGAATAAGGAAACAGTCATCCACCATCAAAGGTGGAACTATTTTAAAAAGGTGGTTATCTTTCTACTATAAATATATTGACAAAATCTCAGGTATATTCAGACCCAACCTGCTAAAAACCTGCTTAAAATTCTTACTAACTTAAGCATCGGAGTCTCTTGCAGGTATCACCCCCACCTCCCCACAAGAAACTCGGACGACGGCGACACCTCGACACCAATACAAGTCAGACGATGCCTCAAAAGGAGTCTGGACCACACACCTAGACCCAAAAGCAACCTAATTTCAGGTAACCCTCAGAACATTGGCATCGTTGATAGGGACCAAGAAGTCTACTACACCTATGTATGACGGACAACAAGTATGAAGACGGTCATACGGCATCTGAGTCAGGACCCAGAGCCCCACAACAATGACCTGGCGCTTGCATTACCTCGACCACGGGAGAGAACAAATGCGCCCCACGGGGAGGGAATGCCAGGAAACCATCATCCACAATGGATTCACTCAGAAGTCCACCCACCTAAAGACGAAGAACCTCCCCATCCAATGGAGATATTAGGGTTGGCTCATGGACATCGCGGCCGATTGGAACAAACTTAAGCAGGAGGCTGAACGACAACGAGAAGTAGAGAGAGAACTACGAAAAGAAGTAAGATAACGAAAGAATTGGAGGAGAAACTTTCGAAGTTGGAAGCTTACCTTCGAAGATGGAACAATCGAGCAGATTGGGAGTAAAGTCCTCTTAGAGGGGAAGATCCATTTGTTGAGGAGATTATGCGAGCAAGGTTCTCAGAAATTTCAAGACTTCTGACATAGATCTCTATGACAGAATGTCTGGCCTAAGGCATTACCTCAGTAACTTCAAAAGTCTGATGTACCTAGCTAATGCTTCCAATGCAACTTGTTGCAAGGTCTTCCCAACAACATTGATTAAAGAAGTAATGAAATGATTTGACAACTTTTCATCTAAGTCAGTAACCTGCTTTAATGACCTGGCAAGGAAGTTCCTTACCCAATTGTCAATTCAGAATGATAAAGTCAAGCACGCTCCAAACCTGCTCGAGGTCAAACAAGAACTTGGAGAGACACTTCGAGATTATATGGAGAGATTCAACAAAGTCTGCTTGAAAATACAAAATTTACCCCCTAAGGTGGTAATAATGAGTTTGGTTAATGGCTTTAAAGAAGGGTCATTCTCCCAATCCATATCCAAACGACACCTGACTTCCTTGTATGAAGTACAAGAACACGAAGAAAAGCACATCGACATGGAGGAGAGTACAAGAGCGGGCAAAAAAGCACATCAACATGGAGGAGAATTCCCAACTAGAGAGCCTCCCTCGAGGCCAAAATTGTCCTACCAAACTCGGGACAAGGAAAAGGAAGCTAAGAAAAATGAGAAGTACAACTTGAAAAAGTCTCGAAGATATCACAACTGCACCTCACTTTGAGTTTCTCTTGGAGATGTTTACAGGGAGATATGTCATACAAAAATTTTTAACCTCCTTGGCCCATCAAACACAAAAGGTCAGAAGTTGGACAGAATATTGCGAGTACCACAAGCTATACAAGCATTCTACAAATGATTGTTATGACTTAAAGAATGTCATAGAAATGTTGGCTAGGGCAGGTCGGCTAGAAAGGTACATGGCCATGAGAAAAAGAAATAGGAAAAGAGATGATAATGATGGAGGACGGTGAGACTTACCCCTGTAAACTATTGAGAGGCACTTACACATGATAAATGGAGGGTTTTCAGGAGGAGAAATCTCTAAATTGTCACGTAAAAGGCATCTTAAAGAAGTATACCAAGTTAGGGAGGACAACAGAATTTTTTATTTACCCACAATCTCGTTCACCAAAAAGGATGCACAAGGGGTGACACCTGGACACGACGACCTAGTAGTAATAACAATGATCCTTGCTAATGAAAATCTCCATAGAGTTTTGGTGGACCAAGGGAGTTCGGCGGACATACTGTTTAAGCCTGCTTTCGACAAGCTCAGGCTAGAAGAAAAGAATTTGAAGGCGTATCCACACAACCATTTTGGGTTGGGAGACATGCTGATCTGACCTCTTAGATTTATCTCGTTATACACCCTCTTTAGTAAAGGCACGAGGTCAAGAACGTTAAGCATCGACTACATTGTTGTCGACGTCATGTCCGCTTATAATGCCCTAATAGGACGGTCTACTTGAAACCGACTAGCGGCAGTTGTCTCTACACCCCACCTATGTATAAAATTTCTAACTGCAAAAGGAATTACTACCATAAAGGGAGATAAAAAATTGGCAAAAAAGTGATACAATAAAAGCCTTAGTTTAAGAGGCAGTACAGATGGCAAAGAAGTCAACACTATTGAGCTCAGCGGTGTCCGAATTTGGGAAGAACTACATCCCTAACTTGAAGGAAAGATAGAAAAGGTACAAATCATGGATCATGCCAAAAGGACAACGAGTATAGGGGCCAACATAGAGGAAGGTCTAAAGGCATAGCTTGTTGATCTCTTGCAAAGGAGCTCCGACCTCTTTGCTTGGAAAGCCTTCGATAGACCCCAACCTCATGTCTCACAAGCTCGCCGTTTATCCAGATTCTCGACCTGTTCAGCAAAAGCGGTGAAAGCTCGGACCTGAAAGGACACAGGTCATGGAAAAACATGTGCAAGCTTTATTAGAAATCGGATTCATAAGAGAGGTAAAGTATCCTTTGTGGCTGGTTAACGTGATTTTGGTAAAAAGCAGAACGGGAAATAAAGGATGTGTGTTGATTACACCGACCTGAACAAAGCTTACCCTGAGGATATATACCCTCTCCCTAGCATTGATTCTCTGGTTGACTCGGCTTCAGGGTACAGGTATTTGTCCTTTATGGACACATACTCGGGATATAATCAAATTCTGATGTATAAACCAGAACAGGAAAAGACTTTTTTTTCATCAGTCCCACGGATAACTATTGTTACCTAGTAATGCCTTTCGGATTAAAGAATGCTGGAGCTACATACCAACAACTAATGAATAAGGTATTTTCTTCTCACCTAGAAAAACTCATGGAAGTATATATGGACGACATGCTCGTCAAGACCAAGGATGACCTTACTCTTTTTTCTGACCTTTCTAAGGTATTCTCCATAATAAGGAAGCATGGGATGAGATTGAACCCTTCAAATGCACCTTCGTAGTGGAGGCTGGAAAGTTCTTAGGCTTCCAGTACTGGTTTAGAAAACCACAACTGAACCAGCAAGTGCACCAGATCGTACCAAGTAATACCTCAAGTGAGTGAGGGTTGATCCCACGAGAATTGATGGACCAAGCAATAATAGTTGAGTGATTTGCTTAGTCAGACAAGCATAAAGGAATGTTCTGGATTTCAATGCATTAAATAGTAATTTAGGAATTTAGAAAGCAAACGGTAAAAGGGTTGTGAAAAGTATGTGAGAAAATAGTTATGGTTTCAGAGTTATTTATTTTTTCGAATTAACCATTCTTACCGACTACCTTAATTATGCAAGATTCAACTCATGGCAAACTTTAATTGATAAATCCTGATTTAAAGTAATTAAGTGATTGATTTGAGAATAAATTATTTTTGACTCTTATGAAAGAGGTTTAAACACGAAACGGTTTTTAAGTATTGTTTAGGGTTTTCGTTAAGTGAAAATGAATTTTTACAAAAGAGAAATGGCCTTAAGTGAAGTTGTTTTAGAATTTCTGAAAATGTTACAAAAGTGGCATTAGTTTTAAAGAAAAAATACTTGAGAAAAGGATGAAATGAAGATTTAACTTGTTTCAAAAGAATGAAATTGAAAAAAGGTCTATTTTAAATGTGCATCTATGTGATATTATTTGAGTTTAATTAATTATGAAAAAGGATTATGTTTTGAGCTTGAAAAAGGAATTGAAGTTGGTTAATTTGATTGAAGCTTTTTGTTCTGAAAAGTTTTAGAGGAGTTAAAGTATTTAAACTTGATTTGGTGAAAATGAAATGGGTTTTGAAACCTTTTGAGAATGTCTTAAATTTAAAAGTGAAGCTAGAAATTGTTTTGGGGAACTTAGTAAAATTAAAAGTGAGTTTATTTGATTGATTCTAATTAAAGAGTTATGATTTAAGAATTTTAATGAATTTAAAGTAATAAGATTAAAAATGATTATTAATTGACTAGGACGAAGGTCTTATCCCACTTGCATGTTTGAGATTGAAAATAATTATTGATTGGCAAGGATGGTGTTTGAGATTAAAATGACTGTTGATCGACAAGGACGGTGGTCTTGTCCCACTTGCGTGATTGACATCCCAAGGGAAGGTGACAAGGCACACTCTCTCTAAGATCAGCTTGTGACAAGCTTGAAATGTTCCTCTTAGGGATGTGGTGGGCTGTTCCGCCCATGTTCTCTTTGATTGTAAGGTGACAGGGCACTCTCTCTCTGAGATAGGTGACATGGCACTTTCCTTTTGAGACAGAATGATACCTCCAGTGAGAAAGTGACAAGACACTCTCCCTCTGAGACCATAATATTTTTCCTTCTGGAGATGGACAACAGAGAGACCATGTCTGTATTAGCTATCGAATGTGTCGAATTTTGCCAATTTAACTGACACTTCATTTATTTGTCATTATTTGGGTGTGCTTAATTGTCTTTGATTTGTCTATGTGAATATTTCTGTTTAACTGCTAATTGCTATATTCGCTGTAATTGTATTTGAACTTCATTACTTGTGATTGTGACTGGTTGATTCAAATTATGGTGAATGTGTTGCGGTGTATGTTGGGTCGGAGGCCGTGATTTGATTATATGTTGGGTCGGAGGCTGTGATTTGATTATGTTTGGGCCGGAGGCCGTAAATGGGTAAGCTATATGTCTTTGTAACTTTGATGAGAATGGTTCTTTGGTATGTAGTAAAATCTTTTGGATATTGTGTTTGATTGGCTTTTATAAATTTAAAATATGAATTTCGTTTTTTGACAACTAATTGTTGATTTTCGAAAATGGTCACTGCGGTTGAAAACGACTTTATTTTATATATCTTCGTATGACAATTCTAAAACTCTTCTGGTAAAATCGTGTGATTAAGTTTTCACCCCTTACAGATTTCTCGCCTTTATTGTTATATTTTTTGTAAGAGGGATATGAGTCATATTGTAATAATATATACAAATTTAATATTTGTAGTTACTTGTATAAGAATATATATATATAAGTGCTGTTTGTATGTATGTACATTTTGAAAAAAAGTATTTTCAGTATTTTTAAAGAAAACAGCAATACCGTTTCGAGTTAAAAACTCATATTTTATTATTAAGTATATAAAATTCGTCGTAATATCCTTACTATCAGAGTGGCGTAGTCGAAAACGTGATATTATAATAGTAAAGATGTTACAGATATATAGATAGAGTTACTAATCTTTGTTGAAATGAAAAATTTTAAATTTTATTTTAATAAGAATAAATTCCTTCTTACTAATTATAATATTATATATTACCTGGGAGGGAGTTGGCAGGAATTCCAGGATTTTCATATGATCCCGAGTGGTATAAATAGCTTAGAAAACACTTATCAAGATATATCCGAGCAGAAATGGAGGCAGAGCACTCTTCCTTGGCAAAACGTACCGCATCACTGATACACTCGTTGCACTCGCAAGTGTCCGAGTCACTCTCACACTGCGCCATCAACTCCACCCATTCGTAATTGTTTCTGTAGAATCTATCCTCACTCTTCGCAATCTCATTTTCAAGTGCCGCGAATGCATTCTCCAACAACTCTCTGAACTTGAAATACGCCTCGTTATCACTGATTGGTTCTCCACACTCCTTATGAACGATAATACTGTTACCTATCTTATACAGTTATACGTATAATAAGTACTGAATACATAGATCCCATACACAAATATGATAATTAAAAAAGAAAAAAATTAATAACTGTTTTAATTCTTAGAGTATGGACTAAATTTTAATTTAATTTTTAATATTTTTAATATTTTATTGGCTTGGAATTTTTTACGAGAAGAACAGAAAAGCAAAATCTTTTAAGAAGATTTTGATTATATTTTTCTAATGCAAAAATAAAAAGATATGGCTTAATTAATAATGTTGTTAGTTACCAAAAAAATAATTAATAATGTTGTTAATATTTACGTCACTCATTCAATTAACTATTAGTGTCAAATTTAATCGTGAGATAATATTAAATCAATTTAAAATTTTTTGAGGTTGAAATAAAATTAAAATTATAGGGATTAAATTAAGATTTGACCGAATCTTTAAAATAAAAAATAGTACTTTACTTTTAAAAAAATAAAGAAATATTTAATTCTTAATATTTTAGGCTAAATCTTAATTTTATCCTTTAAAATATCTTATTTTTATTTTAAAAGTCTTATTTTGTTTTATTTTAATTTTTTGGTCAAAATAAATTTCTTTTTAAAACTATTAAAGGGACAATCTGAGTTTAGGTCTGACCCGCCTAAACCTACGAGTTATACATGATGACCCGTTTTCTTTTTTATATATTTTTATTTTTAAGCACGAATCATTCATGACCAGTCCAACATGAAATAGACTAATTCGTTTATTTTTTTTGTTCACACGTTTTTATTTTCAAGCATGCACAATTCATCACTAGAGTATAGACCAACAGGTCAAACGGCCATTTATTTCTTTATTTTTTAAAAAAATTAGATAAAATATCGAATTATTTAGACTAACTTTTTTTTAACAAAAAAGTTATTTGTCGCAAAAAAATCTTAAACAAAGTATTTTTTTTAGTTACGGTATCTTTTATCCTAACAGACTAAGTACTAATCTGTCGTGAATCTGAGTTTTATCATTTAAGAGTCTGTCATTGGTCAATGAGTTGTTGCATGCATAAGGCGAGATTCGAACTCTCAATACTTATTTAAGCGGATGAGTAAAACAAATCGTCTGTTTAACTCACAGGCTAACCCGTTTATTTTGTAATTTTTTCGAGTTAATCTAGTTCAGCCTGTTTAACCTAAAATTTAAACGGGTTTGATTTAGAGACAAAAGCTTGTCCGTTTAAACGAGTAAACGGATTGACCTAATGAATTTAATTTATTTTGACCGTCTTAATTTTTTTTAAGTATCATCTCCTAAATTATAATTTTCTTTTATGTAGTGGCAAAAATTGTAATTATAATAATTATGATAGTTGTTGTAGTAAATTTAAAAATGAAAGTGACTGTTAAAAATTAAATAAAAATATTAAACATTAGACTTACAAATATTTTAATATTATAATATTAAACTTAACAATTGTGCTACAACCTATTTATCACACACGTACTACCAATTCTTGGTCGGTTTGGTCCTCCCCTCTCTCCGTCCTAAGGCTCGGAATCGGTACTCCGTACTGCCAATTGATAATAACATAACGTTGTTATTTTCCTCCTTTGGCCTACTTCAACTAAGAATGTAAGTTTAAATATCTTTTAACAAATTACGATACTAAACACATTTTATTTAAGAGAAATTTTAGGTGATTAATATTTTGTTTTTGTCTTATATTTAAACTAATATTAGTCAGTTCTTTTTCTTGACACTTAATTAGGGATGGTCATGATTAAGTTTTTTCATAAACTAAAATTAAAATTGCATCAAACCACTTTTTTAAATAGTAAGTTGGCTTTAAACTATTTTATAATATGATATACCAGTTTACACCAGTTCACAAAAAATAAAATTAGTTTAAACTAGTTTGAAAAAAAAAAACAATTTTTAACATAGAAACCGTATATATATATAAAGATTTTAACCCGGTAGTTTGCCTGGGCAGGCAGGGTCCCTGAAGCTGGATCGGCCGACATGGTTCTCGGACCGGTTTGGAGAAAAGAAAACACTGCTTGATGAAAACAAGTTTTATTTGGTTTTTAACCAAACAAAATCACAAAAACTAATTTTTAATAAATTGAAAAAATACTATAACTTCAGTTTAATTTTTAATTTAAAAAAAAATTGTTTTATATAAAATGATTTGATTCAATTTCAGATCAATCTGGTTAAACTGAAAATCCTTTAATTTTAACACTTCTAACCTATATAAGTGTAGTATTCAAATTTTTTACTTATTTTCCACTTCTTTTCTCAACCCTAAACGTATACTTTCGTGGCGGAAATTTTTTAAAGACTTGTTTGATACTTTTCTTTCATAAAGACCTACTTAATTATCATACAATTCAAAATATAAAATAGAAATATTTTAATGATTTGTTTATTAATAAAAATAATTCATTTATATATTGTTTATACTCTGACCTAAAGAGTGGTTCCCATGGAGAAGGTACGTCAAGAAATCTACAACCTCGGCGAATCCATTTAGAGGTATATCCACCAGAAAATGAAAAGATCCCGCATCTAACCGAGATCATGGGATTCGTACACGGGCACCATGGCTGATTAGAGCAACTTGAGTAGGAGATTAAGCGATACAGAGAAGCGGAAAGAGATTTGCAAAAGAGGTATGACGACAAAGAAAGTTGGAAGAAAAATCCTAAAAACTAAAAGTCGATCTTCGAAGTTTGAGTAATCAGGCAGATCGAGAGGAAAACCTCTTGGAGGAGAAGATCCATTCATTGAAGAGATCATGCGGGCTACGGTTCCTATGAACTTCAAAAGCCCCTACATGGACATCTACGATGGAACGACCAACCCGAGACACCACCTCAGTAATTTTAAAAGTCGGATGACTTGGCTGACGCGTCCAATGCAACTCGTTGCGATGAAGTGGTTTGATAGTCTACCACATATGTTGGTAACTCGTTTTTGACGACCTAGCAAGAAAGTTTTTCACCCGTTTTTCGATCCAAAAAGATAAAATTAAACATGATCCTAGCCTACTAGGGATCAAACAAGAAGTTGAAGAAACTCTTCGAGTTTACACAGAGTGATTCAACAAAGTCTGTTTGGAGATCCAAAATTAACCCATAGAAGCAGTGATAATGGGGTTGTTTAACAGCCATAGAGAAGGGCCATTTTCTCAATCTATATTCAAGCGACATCCGACCTCTTTGTATGAACTACAAGAATTAGTTGAGAAGTACATTAACATAGAGGAGAAGTCCCGACTTAGAGAGCCAGTTCCAAGGAAAACCCTCCCTACCAAGCTCAGGACGAAGATACAAAAGCGAAGAAAAAAAAAGGAATACAACTTAGAAAAGCTTCAAAGATATCACAACTACACCCCACTCCATGTTTCTCTTGTTGACATCTATAGAAAAATCTGCCACGCTGAAAAACTTCCAACCCCTCGTCCTATTAAGCACAAGAAAGTTGGAAGTTGGATAAAATATTATGAGTAACATAAACTATATGGGCATTCTACCAATTATGGTTGTGATCTGAAAAATGTGATAGAGAAACTAGCCAGAGAAGGTCGGTTAGAGAGGTACCTCGCTGAAAGGTCAGACGATCCGGGAAAAAGGAAGAGGGGTGACGAAGATAGGGGTCGACGAGATTGTACAATACTTTTTTATTTTTCAATTACTAAAATTATACAAAATATTTCAATTATAATAAAATTACTTAAGAATCTTGTATTTTGTGACAAACAAATAACTTGTTACAAACAATATTGAATTTTGTGACAAATTAATTTTTTGTTACAAAATAATTGGAGTTTTTGAAACAAATGGATATTTTGTTACAAAATATTTTAAACTTTTGCAATAACTTCATCTTTCGTTACAAAATATTTTAAATTTTGCAATAAAATACTGGTTCGTTACAAAAGTCAATATAATTTGTAACAAAAAATCAAGTCGTTACAAAATATCAAAACGTTTTGTAACAAATTGTATTGTTGTTACAAAACATTATTATTATGTAACAATTACTAATTTTTGTTACAAAAAATAATTTTTTGTAACAATTTTAAATTTGTTACAAAGTTTTTGTTACAAATGTTTCATTTTCTTGTAGTGATGATAGTTGGAGAATTTACAGGAGGAGGGGTAACCAAGTCTTTTCACAAAAGACATCTAAAAGAAGTCTACCAAATCGATGAAGAATGTGAAGTTTCTGACTTACCCATAATCTCTTTCACGAAAGAAGATGCTCAAGGAATGACCCTAGGGCAAGACGATCATGTTGTAATTACAATAATACTTGCCAATGCAAATCTCTACAGAACTCTAGTAGATCAAGGGAGCTCGGCCGACATCTTATTCAAGCCTGCTTTTGACAAGCTACGGTTAGAAGAGAAAGAACTAAGAGCCTATCCCGACAATCTATTCAACCCTTGGCTTCATCTCCTTACATACCACTTTCGGTAAAGGGTTGAAGTCCAGAACTTTGAGCATAGAATACATTTTGGTCGACGTAGCATTAGCCTATAATGCATTGATAGGTTGAACAATGTTGAACTGACTAGCTGTGGTTGTTTTCACCCCTCATCTCTGCATGAAATTTTTGACTTCAGAGAGAATTGTCACCATAAGAGGAGATCAGAAGTTGGCATGAAAATACTATAATGAGAGCTTGAATTTACGGGAAAGCATAAAGGGTAAAGAAGTCAACATTATTGAGCTCGGCGGTTCCGAACACGAGAAGAGCTACGACCATACCCTGGTGAAAAAATTGAAGAGTTACAAATGGGAGACCCGGCAGAGAAAATAACAAGTATAGGAGCCTACATCAGGGAAGAATTAAAAGTGGATCTCATTAAACTCTTACAACAAAACTCCGACCTCTTCGCACGCAAAGCCTCCGATATGCCGGGGAACCTTGACCTTATGTGTCTTGCTGTCTACCTGGGCTCATGACCTGTTCAACAGAAGTGACAGATGCTCGGCCCTGCCAAAAGCATGATAACTTCCACGTGACACTCCCAGAGGAGTTCATCACCATCACTTCACCTTGGCCATTTGCAAAATGGGGCTTAGACCTCCTCAGGCCATTTTCACAGGCCCCGGACAAGTAAAGTACCTCATAGTGGGTACTGATTATTTCACTAAATGGATCGAGACGGAACCTTTAGCAACCATCACAACTCAAAGAAGTTAGAGGTTCGCCTACAAGAACATTGTCACCCAGTTTGGAGTTCCACACTCTATCACCACGGATATTGGAACTTAGTTCACCAACTCAACCTTTAGAAGCTTGGTAGAAAGCCTCAAGATTAAGCAATGATGAGCGGATAATTTATACGCTTTTTGGCATTGTTTTTACATAGTTTTCAGTATGATTTAGTTAGTTTTTAGTATATTTTTATTAGTTTTTAATTAAAAATAACATTTCTGGACTTTACTATGAGTTTGTGTGTTTTTTTGTGATTTCAGGTATTTTCTGGCTGAAATTGAGGGACCTGAGCAAAAATCAGATTCAGAGGTTGAAGAAGGACTGCAGATGCTGTTGGATTCTGACCTCCCTTTACTCAAAGTAGATTTTCTGGATCTACAGAACTCCAAATGGCGCGCTTTCAATTGCGTTGGAAAGTAGACATCCAGGGCTTTCCAGCAATATATAATAGTCTATTCTTTGCCCGAGTTTAGATGACATAAATTGGCGTTCAACGCCAGTTCCATGCTGCATTCTGGAGTCAAACGCCAGAAACAGGTTGCAAAGTGGAGTTCAACGCCAGAAACACGTTACAAACTGGCGTTCAACTCCAAGAATGACCTCTCCACGTGTAAACTTCAAGCTCAGCCCAAGCACACACCAAGTGAGCCCCAGAAGTGGATTTCTGCATCATTTACTTATTTCTGTAAACCCTAGTAACTAGTTTAATATAAATAGGACTTTTTACTATTGTATTTACATCTTTGGATTATCTTTTGATCCTTTGATCATGTTTTGGGGGCTGGCCTCTCGGCCATGCCTGAATCTTTCACTTATGTATTTTTCAACGGTAGAGTTTCTACACACCATAGATTAAGGTGTGGAGCTCTGCTGTTCCTCAAAGATTAATGCAAAGTACTATTGTTTTTTTATTCAATTCAACTTATTCCGCTTCTAAGATATTCATTCGTACTTCAATATGATGGATGTGATGATCGTGACAGTCATCATCATTCGCAACTTATGAACGCGTGCCTGACAACCACTTCCGTTCTACCTTAGATTGAATGGATATCTCTTGGATATCTAATACAGGGGACCGAGTCCGAGTTATTAGTGTCTTCGTGGTATAAGTTAGAACCCATGGATGGCCATTCCTGAGATCCGGAAAGTCTAAACCTTGTCTGTGGTATTCCGAGTAGGATCTGGGAAGGGATGGCTGTGACGAGCTTAAAACTCGCGAGTGTTGGGCGTAGTGACAGACGCAAAAGGATCAATGGATCCTATTCCCGTATGATCGAGAACCGACAGATGAATAGCCGTGCCGTGACAGAGCATCTTGGACCATTTTCACTGAGAGGACGGGAAGTAGCCATTGACAACGGTGATGCCCAACATACAGCTTGCCATGGAAAGGAGTAGGATTGATTGGATGAAGACAGCAGAAAAGCAGAGATCAGAGGAACGAAAGCATCTCTATACGCTTATCTGAAATTCTCACCAATGAATTACATAAGTACCATTATCCTATTTTATATTTTATTTATTTTCATCCACTATAATTTCTTAATACAATTTAATCCTCCTGACTGAGATTTACAAGGTCACCATAGCTTGCTTCAAGCCGACAATCTCTGTGGGATCGACCCTTACTCACGTAAGGTTTATTACTTGGACGACCCAGTGCACTTGCTGGTTAGTTGTACGAAGTTGTGAAACAAATATAAGATCATGAACGTGCGTATTGAGTTTTTAGCGCCGTTACCAAGGAATGGAATGATCACAATTTTGCACACCAAGTTTTTGGCGCCGTTGCTGGGGATTGTTCGAGTTTGGACAACTGACGGTTCATCTTGTTGCTCAGATTAGGTAACTTTATTTTAATTTTAACCTTTTTGTTTTTATTTCTTAATTCTCAAAAAAAAATTCTTCTTTTTCGTTTTTCCCAATTAATTTTCGAAAAAAAAATAATACAAAAAATTTTACAAAATTATAAAACCAAAAATATTTTTGATGTTTCTTGTTTGAGTCTAGAGTCAATTTTTAAGTTTGGTGTCTTGCATGTGTTTCTTTTTTCTCAAGAATTTTCGAAAATTCATCATATGTTCTTCATGATCTTCAAGTTGTTCTTGGCCAGTCTTCTTGTTTGATCTTCATATTTTCTTGTTTTGTGTCTTTTCTTGTTTTTCATATGCATTTTTAATTTGTTAGTGTCTAATTATTGAAAATTTCTAAGTTTGGTGTCTTGCATGTTTTTTCTTTTCTTAAAAATTTTCAAAAATAAGTCTTGATGTTCATCTTGATCTTCAAAGTGTTCTTGGTGTTCATCTTGACATTCATAGTGTTCTTGCATGCATTGTGTGTTTTGATTCATAATTTTTATGTTATGAGTCTTTTTCATGTTTTTCTTTTTCTTCATTAAAAATTCAAAAATCAAAAAAATATATTTCCCTTTTTCTCTCTTAAAATTTCGAAAATTTGGATTGACTTTTTCAAATTTTATGAGTCAAATCTAATTTTCAATTTAAAAATCCTATCTTTTTCAAAACTTTTTCAAAAAAATCAAATCTTTTTCAAATTTTCCTTAATAATTTCGAAATTTTTTAAAAATTGATTTTCAAAAATCTTTTTCTTATCTTTATTCCATGATTTTCGAAATTAATACTAACATTTAATATGATTGTTGAAAAATTTCAAGTTGTTACTTGCCTTTTAAGAAAAGATTAATCTTTAAATTTTTAAAATCAAATCTTTTTGTTTCTTGTTAGTCAAGTAATCAACTTTAATTTTCAAAATCAAATCTTATGAGTCAAATCAAATTTTCAATTTAAAAATCCTATCTTTTTCAAAACTTTTTCAAAAAAATCAAATCTTTTTCAAATTTTTCTTAATAATTTCGAAATTTTTTAAAAAATAATTTTCAAAAATCTTTTTCTTATCTTTATTCCATGATTTTCGAAATTAATACTAACATTTAATATGATTGTTGAAAAATTTCAAGTTGTTACTTGCCTTTTAAGAAAAGATTAATCTTTAAAATTTTAAAATCATATCTTTTTGTTTCTTGTTAGTCAAGTAATCAACTTTAATTTTAAAAATCAAATCTTTTTGTTTCTTGTTAGTCAAGTAATCAACTTTAATTTTCAAAATCAAATCTTTTTAAATTTCTTTTTCAACCCTTTTTCAAAATAATTTTCAATCATATCTTTTTCGAAATCAAATTTAAAATGTTTTCTAACTTCTTTTCTAACTTCCTATCTTTTCAAAATTTGACTTTCAAATTTTTTTCAATCAATCTTATCTTTTTGTTTCAATCACATCTTTTTCAAATTTCAATCTTATCTTTCCAAAATTTGATTTTCAAAATCTCTTAACCACTTAACTTTTTGTTTGATTCTTATCTTTTTCAAAACTGCCCAACTAACTTTCTACCTCTCTAATTTTCGAAAATACCTCCCTCTTTTTCAAAAATTCTTTTTAATTAACTAATTGTTTTAAATTTTAATTTTTAATTTAATTTCAATTTCAATTTTCAAATTTTTTTAAATTTAATTTTTAATTTTAATTTTATTTTAATTTTTGAAATTTCTTCCTCTCTCATCTTATTCTATTTATTTATTTATTCATTCACTAACACATCTCCTCATCTCAAATTACTGCTCCTATCCTCACTCTTGTGTTTGGATTATCCATTCTTCTTCACCCTTATTCCCTTTCTTCTTCTACTAACAACAAGGAACCTCTTTACTGTGACATAGAGGATTCATCTTCTTTTCTATTCCCTTCTTTTTCATATGAGCAGGAGCAAGGACAAGAATATTCTTGTTGAAGCAGATCCTGAACCTGAAAGGACTCTGAAAAGAAAACTAAGAGAAGCTAAAATACAGCAATCCAGAGACAACCTTACAGAAATTTTTGAAAAGGAAAAGGAGATGGCAGCCGAAAATAATAATAATGCAAGGAGGATGCTTTGTGACTTTACTGCACCTAATTCCAATTTACATGGAAGAAGCATCTCCATTCCTGCCATTGGAGCAAATAATTTTGAGCTGAAACCTCAATTAGTTTCTCTGATGCAGCAGAACTGCAAGTTTCATGGACTTCCATCTGAAGATCCTTTTCAGTTCTTAACTGAATTCTTGCAGATCTGTGATACTGTTAAGACCAATGGGGTTGATCCCGAGGTCTACAGGCTTATGCTTTTCCCGTTTGTTGTAAGAGACAGAGCTAGAGTGTGGTTGGACTCTCAACCCAAAGATAGCCTGAACTCTTGGGATAAGCTGGTTACGGCTTTCTTAGCCAAGTTCTTTCCTCCTCAAAAGCTTAGTAAGCTTAGAGTGGATGTTCAAACCTTCAGACAGAAGGAAGGTGAATTCCTCTATGAAGCTTGGGAGAGATACAAGGAACTGACCAAAAGGTATCCTTCTGACATGCTTTCAGAATGGACCATCCTGGATATATTCTATGATGGTCTGTCTGAGCTATCAAAGATGTCACTGAACCATTCTGCAGGTGGATCCATTCACCTAAAGAAAATGCCTACAGAAGCTCAAGAACTCATTGACATGGTTGCAAATAACCAATTCATGTACACTTCTGAAAGGAATCCTGTGAATAATGGGACGCCTATGAGGAAGGGAGTTCTTGAAATTGATACTCTGAATGCCATATTGGCTCAGAATAAAATATTGACTCAGCAAGTCAATATGATTTCTCAGAGTCTGAATGGAATGCAAGCTGCATCCAATAGTACTTAAGAGGCATCTTCTGAGGAAGAAGCTTATGATCCTGAGAACCCTGCAATAGCAGAGGTGAATTACATGGGTGAACCTTATGGAAACACCTATAATCCCTCATGGAGAAATCACCCCAAATCTCTCATGGAAGGATCAACAAAAGCCTCAACAAGGCTTTAATAATGGTGGAAGAAACAGGTTTAGCAATAGCAAGCCTTTTTCATCATCCACTCAGTAAAAGACAGAGAGTTCTGAGTAGATCCCATCTAGCTTAGCAAACATAGTCTCTGATCTATCTAAGGTCACTTTAAATTTCATGAATGAAACAAGGTCCTCCATTAGAAATCTGGAAGCACAAGTGGGCCAACTGAGTAAAAGGATCATTGAAACCCCTCCTAGTACTCTCCTAAGCAATACAGAAGAAAACCCAAAAGGAGAGTGCAAGGCCATTGAATTGATCATCATGGCCAAACCTGCAAGGGAGGGAGAGGACGTGAATCCCAGTGAGGAAGATCTCCTGGGACGTCCAGAGATCAATAAGGAGTTTCCCTCTGAGGAACCAAAGGAATCTGAGACTCATCTGGAGACCATAGAGATTCCATTGAACCTCCTTATGCCATTCATGAGCTCTGATGAGTATTCTTCTTCTGAAGAGAATGAAGATGTTACTGAAGAGCAAGTTGCCAAGTACCTTGGTGCAATCATAAAGCTGAATGCCAAATTATTTGGTAATGAGACTTGGAAAGATGAACCTCCCTTGCTCATCAATGAACTAAGTGATCTGGATCAACTGAAATTGCCTCAGAAGAAACAGGATCCTGGAAAGTTCTTAATACCTTGTACCATAGGCACCATGACCTTTGAAAAGGCTCTATGTGACCTTGGGTCAGGGATAAACCTCATGCCACTCTCTGTAATGGAGAAACTGGGAATCTTTGAGGTGCAAGCTGCCAGAATCTCATTAGAGATGGCAGACAACTCAAGAAAATAGGCTTATGGACAAGTAGAGGACGTGTTAGTAAAGGGTGAAGGCCTTTACATCCCTGTTGATTTCATAATCCTAGACACTGGGAAGGATGAGGATGAATCCATCATCCTTGGAAGACCTTTCCTGGCCACAGCAAGAGCTATGATTGATGTGGACAGAGGAGAGTTGATCCTTCAACTGAATAAGGATAACCTTGTGTTTCAAACTCAAGGATCTCCTTCTGTAACCATGGAGAGGAAGCATGAAAAGCTTCTCTCAGTGCAGAGTCAACCAAAGCCCCCACAATCAAACTCTAAGTTTGGTGTTGGGAGGCCTCAGCCAAACTCTAAGTTTGGTGTTGAACCCCCACATCCAAACTCTAAGTTTGGTGTTGGGAGTCTACAAAATTGACCTGATCACCTGTGTCGCTCCATGAGAGCCCACTGTCAAGATATTGACATTAAAGAAGCGCTTGTTGGGAGACAACCCAATGTTATTTAATCATTTTTATTTTATTTTCTCTTTGTTATTACATGTTTTATTAGGTTGATGATCATGTAGAGTCACAAAAACTACTAAAAAATCGAAAACAACATTGAAAACAGAACACCCTGGAGGAAGGGCTTACTGGCGTTTAAACGCCAGTAAGGAGCATCTGGCTGGCGTTTAACGCCAGAACAGAGCATGAAACTGGCGTTAAACGCCAGAAACAAGCAGCAGTCTGGCGTTTAAACGCCAGGATTGCACCCCAGAGAAAAACTGGCGTTCAACGCCAGAAACATGCTGCAGACTGGCGTTGAACGCCCAAAACAAGCATAGAAGTGGCGTTTAACGCCAGAAACATGCTGCAATCTGGCGTTAAACGCCAGGATTGCCTACAGAGGGCGTTTACACGCCTAATTGGAGCAGGGATGATTAAAGTCCTTGGCCCCACAGGATCTCCTCAGGATCTGTAGACCCCACAGGATCCCCACCTACCTCCACTCACCTTCCCTCCTCATAATCCTATATCACCCTTTCCCAAGAACTCTTCACCACTCACATCCATTACTCCCCTAAAACCATCATACAACCCACCTACACCCACCCACTCAAATTCAAACCATCAACACACCTCCATCTCTCCTTCTTCTCATCCTTTCTTTCTTCTTTTGCTCGAGGACGAGCAAACATTTTAAGTTTGGTGTGGAAAAAGCATTGCTTTTTTGTTTTTCCATAACCATTGATGGCACCTAAGGCCAGAGAAACCTCTAGAAAGAGGAAAGGGAAGGCAATTGCTTCCACCTCTGAGTCATGGGAGATGGAGAGATTCATCTCTAAGGTTCATCAAGACCACTTCTATGAAGTTGTGGCCGAGAAGAAAGTGATCCCTGAGGTTTCTTTCAAACTAAAAAAGAATGAGTATCCGGATATCCGACTTGAAATCCAAAGAAGAGGTTGGGAAGTTCTAACCAACCCCATTCAACAAGTCGGGATCTTAATGGTTCAAGAGTTCTATGCAAACACATGGGTTACTAGGAACCATGATCAAAGTGTGAACCCGAACCCAAAGAATTGGCTTACCATGGTTTAGGGGAAATACTTAGATTTCAGTCCGGAGAATGTGAGGCTGGCGTTCAACTTGCCAATGATGGAAGAGAACACACGCCCCTACACTAGAAGAGTCAACTTTGATCAAAGGCTGGACCAAGTCCTCATGGACATATGTGTGGAAGGAGCTCAATGGAAAATTGACTCAAAAGGCAAGCCGGTTCAACTAAGAAGGCTTGACCTCAAAACAGTAGCTAGAGGATGGTTGGAGTTCATTCAACGCTCAATCATTTCTACTAGCAACCGGTCTGAAGTTACTATAGACTGGGCCATCATGATCCATAGTATCATGATTGGGGAGGAAGTGGAAGTTCATGAGATTATACCTCAAGAACTCTACAAGGTGGCTGACAAGTCCTCCAACTTGGCAAGGTTAGCCTTTCCTCACCTCATTTGCCACCTCTGCAATTCGGCTGGGAAACATAGAGGGAGACATCCTCATTGAAGAGGATAAGCCCATCACTAAGAAAAAAATGGAGCAAACAAGAGAGCATGGACCTCAACATGAGCATGAGAAAATTCCTCACCATGAAATCCCCGAGATGCCTCAAGGGATGCACTTTCCTCCACAAAACTATTGGGAACAAATCAACACTTCCCTAGGTGAATTAAGTTCCAACATGGGACAATTAAGGGTGGAA
The DNA here is from genome assembly GCF_000816755.2 of Arachis ipaensis. Taxonomy (NCBI): domain Eukaryota; kingdom Viridiplantae; phylum Streptophyta; class Magnoliopsida; order Fabales; family Fabaceae; genus Arachis; species Arachis ipaensis. The sequence continues at coordinate 79,221,983 of NC_029793.2, read as the reverse complement.
AATCAAGATCACTCTATCATCCTCCATGAAATTAGAGAAGATCAAAGAGCTATGAGGGAGGAGCAAGAAAGACAAGGAAGAGACATAGAGGAGCTCAAAAGCACCATTGGTTCTTCAAGAAGAGGAAGACGCCACCCTCACTAAGGTGGACTCATTCCTTAATCTCCTTGTTTATTTATTTTCCTGTTTTTCGATTTTTATGCTTTATGTTTGTTTATGTTTTTGTCTTCATGATCACTAGTATTTAAGTGTCTATGCCTTAAAGTTATGAATGTCCTATGAATCCATCACCTCTCTTGAATGAAAAATGTTTTAATTACAAAAGAACAAGAAGTACATGGTTTCAAATTCATCCTTGAAACTAGTTTAATTATTTTGATGTGGTGACAATACTTTTTGTTTTCTGAATGAATGCTTGAACAGTACATATGTCTTTTGAAGTTGTTGTTTAATAATGTTAAATATGTTGGCTCTTGAAAGAATGATGAACAGGAGAAATGTTATTTGATAATCTGAAAAATCATAAAAATGATACTTTAAGCAAGAAAAAGCAGTAAATACGAAAGCTTGCAGAAAAAAATGGCGAAAAAAAATAGAAAAAGAAAAAGCAAGCAGAAAAAGCCAAAAGCTCTTTAAACCAAAAGGCAAGAGCAAAAAGCCAATAGCCCTTAAAACCAAAAGGCAAGGGTAATAAAAAGGATCCAAGACTTTGAGCATCAGTGGATAGGAGGGCCTAAAGGAATAAAATCCTGGCCTAAGCGGCTAAACTAAGCTGTCCCTAACCATGTGCTTGTGGCGTGAAGGTGTCAAGTGAAAACTTGAGACTGAGCGGTTAAGGTCAAGGTCCAAAGCAAAAGAAGAGTGTGCTTAAGAACCCTGGACACCTCTAATTGGGGACTTTAGCAAAGCTAAGTCACAATCTGAAAAGGTCCACCCAGTTATGTGTCTGTGGCATTTATGTATCCGGTGGTAATACTGGAAAACAAAGTGCTTAGGGCCACGGCCAAGACTCATAAAGTAGCTGTGTTCAAGAATCAACATAT
>NC_029793.2:79213397-79220882 GCF_000816755.2 Arachis ipaensis | reverse complement strand
TTTTCTGTGATTTCAGGTATTTTCTGGCTGAAATTGAGGGACCTGAGCAAAAATCAGATTCAGAGGTTGAAGAAGGACTCCAGATGCTGTTGGATTCTGACCTCCCTGCACTCAAAGTGGATTTTCTGGAGGTACAGAACTCCAAATGGCGCGCTTCTAATTGCGTTGGAAAGTAGACATCCAGAGCTTTCCAGCAATATATAATAGTTCATACTTTGCCTGAGTTTAGATGACATAAACTGGCGTTCAACGCCAGGTCCATGCTGCATTCTGGAGTCAAACGCCAGAAACAGGTTGCAAAGTGGAGTTCAATGCCAGAAACACGTTACAAACTGGCGTTCAACTCCAAGAATGACCTCTCCATGTGTAAACTTCAAGCTCAGCCAAAGCACACACCAAGTGGGCCCCGGAAGTGGATTTCTGCATCATTTACTTATTTCTGTAAACCCTAGTAACTAGTTTAATATAAATAGGACTTTTTACTATTGTATTTACATCTTTGGATTATCTTTTGATCCTTTGATCATGTTTTGGGGGCTGGCCTCTCGGCCATGCCTGAACCTTTCACTTATGTATTTTTCAACGGTAGAGTTTCTACACACCATAGATTAAGGTATGGAGCTCTGCTGTTCCTCAAAGATTAATGCAAAGTACTATTGTTTTTCTATTCAATTCCACTTATTCCGCTTCTAAGATATTCATTCGTACTTCAATATGATGGATGTGATGATCGTGACAGTCATCATCATTCGCAACTTATGAACGCGTGCCTGACAACCACTTCCGTTCTACCTTAGATTGAATGGATATCTCTTGGATATCTAATACAGGGGACCGAGTCCGAGTTATTAGTGTCTTCGTGGTATAAGTTAGAACCCATGGATGGCCATTCTTGAGATCCGAAAAGTCTAAACCTTGTCTGTGGTATTCCGAGTAGGATCTGGGAAGGGATGGCTGTGACAAGCTTAAAACTCGCGAGTGTTGGGCGTAGTGACAGACGCAAAAGGATCAATGGATCCTATTCCAGTATGATCGAGAACCGACAGATGAATAGCCGTGCCGTGACAGAGCATCTTGGACCATTTTCACTGAGAGGACGAGAAGTAGCCATTGACAACGGTGATGCCCAACATACAGCTTGCCATGGAAAGGAGTAGGATTGATTGGATGAAGACAGCAGGAAAGCAGAGATTAGAGGAACGAAAGCATCTCTATACGCTTATCTGAAATTCTCATCAATGAATTACATAAGTACCACTATCCTATTTTATATTTTATTTATTTTCATCCACTATAATTTCTTAATACAATTTAATCCGCCTGACTGAGATTTACAAGGTGACCATAGCTTGCTTCAAGCCAACAATCTCCGTGGGATTGACCCTTACTCATGTAAGGTTTATTACTTGGACGACCCAGTGCACTTGCTGGTTAGTTGTACGAAGTTGTGAAACAGATATAAGATCATAAACGTGTGTATTGAGTTTTTAGCGCCGTTACCAAGGAATGGAATGGTCACAATTTCGCACACCAAGCACCAATTCACGTAAGTGAAACACCCCCAAGCCAATGGACAAGCAAAAGTTGCGAATAAAGTCAGTTTGGCCGTATTAAAATACTGACTACAAGACATAAAGGGAGCATGAGTGGACGAACTTTCTCAAGTCTTGTGGGTATATCGGCCCCCCCTACTCAATAATAGGAGAATCTCCTTTTCGACTTGCTTAAAGCATAGTGGCCATGAAACCTAAAGAAGTCAATGAAGAATCTCCAAGGGTTAGATTCTACGATAAGGTAGGAAACATTTGAGCTCAAAAGGAAGAACTTGACCTCCTCCCAGAAGTTCGAGAATAAACTCGGATAAAGGAGGAAGCCTTGAAGCAAAGAATGGTCATAAGGTACAACAAGAAAGTCGTCAAAGGCTTCGCCACGAACGACCTCATGCCGATCCCAAATGACATTAGAACACAGAAGTCTGGTGAAGAAAAGTTGGCTGCAAACTGAAAAGGATTTTATAAGATCACTGAGGTCCTAGAAAAGGGTTACCACAAAATGTCTGACCTGAAGGGGAACGATCTTCCAAGGTCGTGGCACGCATGTAACTTAAAATGCTACTACAGTTAGAAAGCGAGTCTTGCTCCTTGGTGTACTCTTTTTTCCGACTTCATGATTTTTTCCTGAGAAGAATTTTTCTAGAGGGGGTTTTAATGAGGTACCATAACAAGGGTTAAGGGCTAAATACAAAACTCTTAGAAGCAACAAAACTTACGTAAATAATTCTTTATTAACGATAGTTCATTTTTCATAAAATTTTCCATTCAGTTGCACTATTTTAAGCTTGAAAATTCGCAAAAATCATTGGCTGACCTAGATGGTTGGCAAGATGAAGCGACGGAATACAAATTAGTGTAAGAAGTTATGTAAGCAGATCGTGGTCCGACCTCATTACAATCTAAAGAGTTGGGCCTAAAACGAAATACAAAAGTAACTTATTAAAACCGACTACTTAAAGTTGGAGCACAATCAATTAAGGGAAATAGCATTAACCTTATAAACGAAAGGTTCAACATAACAGCCGAGTTACTTTGGCCGACGTCTTAAGGGACTTAACAAAATTAGAAGTAAAAGTTGTCAAGTGACTAAAAACTCATTAAGTCATAGAGAACTAAACTACAAGGTGATTTAACAATCATTCATATTAAAAGCTACTACTATAGGGAGAAGAAGTTCTTAAAATAGCAAAATAAAAAAGAAAAAAATTGTTCCAACTACAACTATTACAAAACCAAATTGTTAGTATTTTTCAGGTTGTACAAAGGAGGTCAGGAGAATTTCTAGCTGAGAAGGAGTAGACTCATCGTCCACTCGAGGAGCTCCTTCAGCTTGGACTTCAGAAGCCTTTGGATCGAGCATAGGGGTATCCTCCTCATCTTCTGGTGCAGAGACAATCTTCCCATTCAACATAATGTTGTTATGGCTAACGGGAGAGGTCTACCTCAGGTGCTATAACTGGGAACTGGGCCTTCAAATTTTCAGCCTGCTCGTCCATTTCCTGAGCTATAGTGTCTTCCAAATCTGCATACTTCTCCCTTGACTTGGCAACCTCATCCACTAAGTCCAACTTCTCCCCAAGGACCCTGGCAGAGCTTTTTTCAGCTTTTTTTTTCAAGCCCTCCACCATGGCACAGGTGGTCTCGGATTGTTTAACCCTCTCCCGAGCCCTGGCAAGGTCGGAAACAAGTGCCTCCTTTTCACCCCTCCAACTCCTTTTTAGACTCCCTCAAGGATGCCACTTCAGCTTGAAGGTTGGCCAGAGTGTGCTGAGTGGTACTAAGGGGAGCCTTCTCTAACTCTCTCAACATAGCAAATGCTACCCCAGTTATCCAAATTCTACCTCGGGCAAGTACTTGAAGATGGTTCTTTATGGAAACATCATCCACACTAATGAAGCTGTGTGGAAGGATGTATTCTCATAGAAATCTATACCATCAAAACTAGTTTCATAAATGCTTCCTGACTTAAAAGTCTTACATTTTTTAGGATTAGGCTCGGGAGGAGGAGGTGTGGAGGGAATTACTTAATTATCAGAGTTTGAAGGAGGAGTGAGAGGAGGAGGAGTTGGATCAGGAGTAACTTTGGGGGAGGTCGAGGCACTCGAGTCTGATTTGAAAAGAGAAGGAAGGTTGCCTAACTCGCCGATTTCTTTTAACTGGATAGTACGAGCAACAACATTCTTGTTGGCAGTCCAAAGAGTTTTCGTGCCAGTCGACTTAAGAACCGTTTTTTCTGTACAGCATCAAAGTCGGGTTATGACAAGCTAGTAAAATAATCAACAAAATGCATCTACAAAGTTAAAAGGAAATTCTACCTAGCTCGAATGTTATTTGTCTTGGATTTTCTAAAAATTTCTTCGTATCCAAGTAAGGAGCTCGGCCTCAACACTCCTGAAATAAGGTGACTATAATATCCTCAACCTCATCCAAGTCATCCAAGTCGTACTTAACAACTACAGGATTCTCCTCCCAATAAAACTAAAAATAGGCTCATCCCTCGCATTTAGAAAGAAAGATTAGACACTTTCAACAGATTGGATCTTAAAAAAATTACTTTTTGAAGTCATGAAAAGAATAATAAAAAATAGCAAAGACTTCCTCCCTTGAACAGCTCGGAAGGAAACTCAGCCCTGTTTCTTAGAGCTAAAGGGTTTTGTAAAAACAAAAAAGTAAAAGAAAACTTTAACAGAAGGACGGACGTCAAATTTCTGACAAAAAAGTTGATAAATTTTGAGAAAACTCCAAGAATTGGGATGAAGCTGGAAAATGGCAACATTACAGATCCTAAGGACCTTGGATTCAAAGTCAGAGAAAGGAAGGCTAACTCCCAACTTTGTGAAAAAAAAATCATACACATATATAAAATGACGTTCTGACTTATCAAGTCGGAGAAAATAAACCATCTCTTTTGGGTCAGTAACCACCAAATCATATTTTCTCTCATCCTCTCGACTCAAACATAACCTATGATACATACGAAAGGTCTCGGCATACTTTTTATTAATATCAGGGATGGGAGTGAGAATAGATATATCTACCTAGGTCAGGTCGGACAGAACTTTAGAAGACATATTGTGAATTACTGAACAAGACATAAAAGCTATACCTATAAATAAAATAAAGGGAGATTCATCACGACAAGTTGGACAAAACAAAAGCATTCGAACAAAATTGCAAAAGGTCGGGTCGTCTTCATCAAACACAAAAGAAAGTTACAACCTCTCGTATGCCAAACAAACAAATCACGTTATCAAGTGTGAAAATGACGTCATCTTCAAAAACTCAAAAAGACACCATTTAAAGGCAACATAGAATAGAACCCCCCACACTCATATTCTCAGCGGCAGCAACAAAAGTTCAAAGTCAAGAAAGAAGCAAAGTTTTTGAAACTTCACTTTTCAAAGTAAACAAAGAAACACTGCCAAAGCCAACAAAAACAATAAAGCAAAAGCATCACTTAGAGTGTAAAAGCAGAAACAAAAATTCCAAAGGAATAAAACGCTAACCTTGATGGAATGCAAAGCAGGAAAAGGACACTTGAACAGCAATACATGGATGATCCAAGAACCTCTAATGAACAAAGAAAAATTTTCAAGCAGAAATTCAAATCTTGAAATGAAAAAGGAGTTATGGAGAAACCTGAGAGAAAACAAAGAGCGCAAACGTTTCAGGAAGGAGCAAAAAGAGGAAAGAAAAAGGAGTTTGGATATTTATAAGGCACTAGGAGCAAAAGAGTAATTTCACACCTTCTCATTTATGGCGCACGGTTATCAAGGTAACTGTAGGGTAACGTGTGCAGTACTACGAAAAGATGCAACGTTTTGAATTTTTGAAAAATACTTCGTGCACCCGACTTACCTAAAATAGGCGACATACCCGACATGGCGTGACCACATCCCAAAGATTAGGCAAATCTACGAATGCTCGAGTCTGACCTCGTAAAACTCGGACTTAAACAAAGACACTGTTCATACCCTGGCCAAAAGATAAAGCCAGGCTCAACAAATAAATGCCCAACACAGAAATCCGTCTTCACTACACCTACCCGACCTCAAAGAGGTCAGATGCAACGACAACAACGCAGCTCTACTTATATGAATAAGTAACTAACTCCTAAGATATCTCTCATTTATCTAAAATGGAAATCTCAATAACTTTCCTAGAAAAATGGAACGGCTAACCACCATCAAAGGTGGAACTACACTAAAAGGTGGTTATCTATTCTACTATAAATACATTGATATTCCTCAAGTATGTTCAGGACGCAATCTACTAAAAATCTGTTTTAAACCCTTGCTAATTTAATCATCGAAGTTTCTTGCAGGTACACCCTCACCTCCTCACAAAAAACTCGGACGGCGGTACCTCGATACTAAAAGAAGTCGAACACTGTCTCAAAAGGAGTTTGGACCTCACGTCTAGACCCAAATACAACCCAATTTCAAGTAACTCTCGAAACATATGTAATAACTAGAGTATTTACGTACAAAATATTTAGCATTTTTGCCATATATAAAATCATAAATCCTGTCACTTTCACAATTTTATTTCAAATAACATTTATGGTTGTCAATGTACTTTAAAGAATAGTCACAAAATATATTCACTTTAAAGAATTTATATCAATAATCAAAATTAAAAAGGGCGTGTCAATACTCAATAGACACACATCAAAATATTTATAGTAGATTTTTAAACAATTATTTTAGATATTTTCAGGTTAGCCAAAGAATAGACGACACTACTTTAAAAATGGAATGGAAACTTTTCAAAAAATTAAGACACAAAATAAGAAATGTTAGATAGCGCGCACATCATGTAAAAAGGTAAACAAAATTAAAATATGTGTGAACCATATATTGATTATTGTTACTATTACCATTGTTACTGCCCTCGGTTTCATCACCATTTGTTGTCTCTGCTGAAAGATTCTCGGTATTATATTGAATGTGGCAACCCTGAAGTTGTACCCTTGCGGACGTGGAACCGGTGCACAATGTGTTTGATGAAATGTAAGGAGGAAGAGAGTTCACACATCTGAAACAATCTTCTATGGCAATGTCCTCTCTGCATTGGAAAAGGCCGGAGACAACGGCGCTTTCGTCTAAAGCGAGTTCCTTGGTTCTAAAGAACTTGGACTGGGAAGACTGGGCAATGAGTTGGTTGAACAGAGAAGTGAGTGTTTGTGAATAAGACCGAGGTGATAACAATAATTGATTATTATTGTTGTTGAATGAGGTTCTGTTTGAACAGGTTTTGTAGACTAGTGTGCTGTAATGGGAAGATGATCTTGAAGAAAATGGGAGAAGCAAGAAATTGAGGAACAGGATGATGAAGATGGTTGAACGGGAAAGATCCATATTTGGGAGATGGGTTATTGTTTAATGTTGAGACATTGACATTGGAGATAACAATCGGTGAAAATTCATTAGGTTGGGTTGATATATATTATATACATATATGTAGATATAGATAGATATTAATATTATTTTATGGAAATGATGATGGTGGCCATGAGGAGTTGGGTTTTGGTGTGCTTTTTTCTTTCCTAATCCTATCTACCGAATGATCTAGCAGAAAGTGAACTATAGCAATTAGCAATACGTGAAATTAAAGTGTATGAGAGGTATTGTATTTTGGCCGTTTGGGCATGCTAATGAAAAGTTGCATATAATAAAGTCAAAAAAGCTAATCCTAATCCAATCCTATGCTAGCTTTACCTTTAATTTAACTATAGTAAATGTGTACTAAAATTAATCACTAAAATCTATTATTAATATAAAATATATATTAAAATATAAAATATATATTAAAAATGAATTAAACAATTTTTTTTTTAATTTAACACGAAAAAAATAATTTATTTATATACAAATATAAAATACATATTAAAATGAATTAACATCACTATTGCTCCAATATTTAAAATCGA
>NC_029793.2:79188760-79213193 GCF_000816755.2 Arachis ipaensis | reverse complement strand
TTAACAGGAATGGGAATAGGAATTTATGCCATGTAGTTATAGTTAATAATATGAAATTTGTTGAATTTTGACATCAATTTCACCTTTGCAAGAAAACTTTTGGATCACCCGTTTTAACCCTTATTAATTAATTAGCAGAATACAGCCAATTATTGTATAAGATTAACAATCAACAAGCCATCCTAACAAATCTTGTTTACATGGTTTAGACATTATTCTCTTTACCTAGCTTGAACAACACTAATAAACCTAAACTTTATTGGTGCTTTAATTTGAGAGATCAGTACTATATTTGTTCTAGATACTGCTCAAATAACACGAATAAAAAAGCTCCATATATCAAATATGATTTCAACAGAAGAACCGCCGTAATAATGAGGCTTAATTATCCGAGAATCCGATAACAAGAAATTGAATGCGAAAAACTTGTAACGGCTAAAAGTCGTTAAGGTCGGAAAACGGCTCTATGAAAGGGTAATGTATTTGAAATGTACAAGAAGGATTGAAGGAAGGCATAATAAGAAAAAAGTAAGTATCTTCCACAAAAAATTCTTATATTTGAGACACATTCGGAACACCTTGAAGCAGTCCGAACATTTAGCTCCATCTGTAGGGAATCCTGAGCTGTGAAGAACCATGGTTGATCAGGGCCTAGAATCGAATTTGAACACTACTAGAAAACTGCTTATTACAAATAGATTTGATCTTTATTATAGACGGATTTTTAGTTATCGACGAATTTTGTCTATTAGTAAAAGTCTCATCGAAAATTATTTACTTGACAGATTTTTTTCTGTTACTGACAGATTTTTTTTGGTAATCATCCCTTCCATTTCGCTAAAAACGTTATATTTTCCAACAGATTTTCTTTCAATAACTAGCATCAAACTTTTCGACAGATTTTTTGTCGGTAATTAGAGCTTGGAAAAACATTCACAACTCTGAGTACAGATGGATTTTTCGTCTGTAAATCCGTCAGTACGGTAAAATATATTTTTTTTTTAGATTTTTCCATTGCAAAATAAACCTTATTTCTTACAAAAGAAATATAATTTTAATAAAAAAAATTCATCATTCGAACATTTATAGTATTTAAAAAAATAAACAAGTTCATTGTATTATCAAACTAGAAAAAAAGTACTATAAACATGCAAGTCAATTCAAAACATAAATAAAATGTATTGATAAATCAACTATAATCTTCAGTGTATTGTTCAACCATACTAAAAAAATATTAGCTATAATCCTCAGTGTTACTTCATCCTCATTATCATCATAGTTCTCAGCTATTATCAGCTATAATAATTTCTTCATATACTTCCTTTAATCACAGAAAATAGAAGACAAATTGACATATTCAAATACGTTCAAATGAGTGATAAAAGTTCTATAAGATTAGTAATCATACATAGCAAAATCAAGAGTACTAAGAATACTTGTTATAATTGATGTCAATTAGCATAAGAAGAATGCTTCACCAATAGCTAAATTTGGAATCACAACAGCATCAACTTAAATGAAAAACTCAATTTCAATATCCTGATTAAATGGCTCATTTGAAGAATATGAATGCAAAGTCATGAAAAATCTTCATTGAATTCAAGAACTCATGAGGCGATTAACATGCACGAAATGTAATTTTAGGAGAGAAACTAATCTATGAGATACACAGTGAGATAAAGAGTGTCTAGTCCCAATATGTTTTCCTCAGAAACCTGAAAAAGGAATATTGGAAGGAGTAAAAACACAATTTGGCTTATGTAATACAAAGAAAAACTTTTCATTCCTTTTCTTTTTCTCATGAATGTGTTAAGTTACATGCCTAAAATCTCCATTGTACTCATAAAATCTCTATGATATTTTCACATTCTATAATACTAGTATCTTTAGCTACACTTTACAGTCCAACATTGTATTATATGAGAAAAATTAAATTATGCAAACTTCTACAAGCCAATCAACCAGTACCTTGCGTATACTTTGAGTAATGTTGTGCTACTTTGTGTCCATAAAGTTAGGGCTTGGCCTTCTTGCAAGTTGGAAAATAAAAATATATTAGACAAACAAGTTCAAGACAATAAATATATAAGAAAAGCATACGATATGATAGAATAGTTATGCTAATTTTTCCAGTTATACAAAATTATTAGAATCCAGGAAACTCACAATGTTATAAGACTCATAATGTCGATTATAAAGTTTATAACTATCTTCTTCTTATTGAGAGCAAGCTTTCTAAGGGTGATAGAGGCAATAAGATGCATAGTTCCTAGAAGCTGGTACAAAAATAGGTACAAAGTTCATTTTGATACACAATTCACTATCTTTTTGTGATTACATTTCAAGTATTCCTTTAGAAATTTTGGTATGCAATGTACAGACAAATGAGAACACAAAGGTAATTAGTAATGATCATAAAGCAGAAGAGTGCTGCATATGGTGGCATGAAATTTATAACACAAACCTCATAAACTCGCAAGGTGTTATAGATATTAGCAGCATAGAGGTTGCACAATTGAGGATCTTCGTTATCATATCTATGTTAGCAATCTCTGGATCCCTTATTGCAATTGGAAAAGGGCTACATTTCTTGGCTGCAAAAATTTCAAAGTATTGCATGTCAGTGATACAGGATTTTACAATCTCCGCGAAACTACTAGCAAGTGCACCGGATTGCATCAAATAATACCACAATGAGTGGGTTATCGTTTCCACGAGGATTAAGGAATTAAGCAAGCAATAATTGATTGAGTATTCTGGTTAGACATTCATAATTTGATGATGAATAATTGACAATAGAAACATGTAAGGTAAATGACTTGAGCAAGAAATAAATAGAAGCAACAAATGATGTGAAATTAAATGACAGAAATCTAAATTGCTGGAAATTTAAATTGCAAGAATGGTAAATTGCAAGAATGTAAAGAGAACAATGTAAATGAATCATCAAATTAAAGAAATTTTAAAGTAAAGGAAGAAGAGAATAGTGTGGGAAGATCATTGGGGATTAGAGATATTGAATTCTCTGGATCAACTAGTTTTCATCTCAACTTCAATCATGCAATCATTGATCCCTTGGCCAATCATAAGTGATTGAATTCCAATTCCTTGGTAATTCAATCTCTCATGAGAAGAGATGAAGCTTGTGCTCTGATTTAGAGTCACACAATTTTATGAATCTAGATGTTGGTTGATTAAACGTCATGTATCAAACCCGAATTTAGAATTACAAGATTTGGGAGAAAGAGCTTCAAACTTGGTTTCATGAATTCACTTTTCCAAGTGATCATACCGATTTAGATTGAAACTCTTTTCCAAGAGATTTGAATCATTGGAATGATGAATGAAGACTCTCTCTAAAGAAGCAAATGAAAGATAAATTGAGGATGAAGATTAAATCACATTTGATCCATTGAAATACAATAGAGCTCCTTTTCCTAATGAAAAAGGAATTAGCCACTCATGACTTACAAAATATGAAAGAAGTAATAATGAAGTGGAAAGTAAAAGAAGTTAAAAGAAGTGGAAGGAGAAGTCCGGAGAGAAGTTCCCCAATGAGGCTCTCTTATCCTCTACTTATAGCCTATTACAAATGCAAAATGAAATTCAAATTACAAGTAAATGCAAATTTAAACTAACTATTCACAAATGATCTTCCTTGCTTCATTTAAGTCATGAGCCTTGTCAATTGTTGTGATGGTTGTGGGCTTCATGAAGTGAGCTTGATGAGAAATTATTGTATCATTTAGTTTATCAAATTAAGCATCCAATGTAGCATGCAATACACTTGATTTATGCACCAAAATTAGGCTTAAAAGCGTGGCTTAAGGAAGTGTGCTTAAGGGCTGTGTTGGAGACATTTTGCATAGGTGTAATGACACAAATTTAAGCCTTACTTCACAACAATTCTTTGAAGGCGTCTCTAGAGAAGGACGCTTCATTGTGATGCCACATTGGTGGTGTTGGAGGCGCGTTGCTTGTGGCCAATTTGAGCTCCATGGAATTAGATCTTCTTGGCATTGAAAGCGCCAATCTTGAAGGGGAAAGTGCTGTCTAAGATGCCAAAAAAATGTATCAATTTGAGCTTCAGTGGGTGGCATTTGAAACGCCCATTTAGAGGAGGGAAAATGGTATTTGGGATGCCCAAAATTTGAAGTAAAAGATGGCGTCTTAGATGCCACAATGGAGATGAAGGAGTTGGCATCTTGGACGCCACTATGGAGTCCCTTGGAGATGCTTTGTTTGGCATCTAAGACTTCATGTTTTGGGCATTGGAGCCAAAAACTTAATGTGGAATTTATAATCCACAAAACACCGGCAAGTGCACCAGGTCGAATCAAGTAATACCTTAGGTGAGTGATGAGGGTCAATCCCACGAGGATTAATGGCTTAAGCAAGCAAAATCAACCGATTATCTAGTCAAACTAGAACATTAGGGTTTTGAAAGCCTTTGAACATAAACAGCAATTAAACGAAACAAAACAGAAGCAAACATTGAGTGTGAAAAAGATGTAAAATTTAGAAAGTTAAGGTTTCAGAGATATTAGAATATCTGGATTAACACTTTTCACTTTCTACTCTAATTATGCAACGATTCTTTTATGGCAAATCATCAGTAATTAAAACCCCAATCTCTTGGTGATTCAATTTTTCTTTAATCTAATCAAATGCTAATTCCTTAGTCACCTAATTAAGATAAAAGGTAAGCACGTCACTGATTTATTAAACCACACAATTCAAAAGAACTTAACCCAGTTGATTTTATGTCACTTATCAATCCAGTTTCAAAACTTAAGAATGATGAGAAACGGTTTTCAAGCTTAATTCAATTAATCAACTTTTTCAAGAGATTAAAAAAATTCAGGTCAGAGAAGAATTGTTTCCCAACACATTCAAACCCTTTTAGATGAAGAACGAAAATATTTTCTTTAGAAGAAATCAATTGCACAAATTAGAGGTAGAAAAGTTATTGCGTTAATCCATAGAACTAATAGAGCTCCTAACATTAACCGAGGAGAATCAGAAACTCATATTTGTCCTTAAAATCCTTAACAAAATAAAACTTCAAAGTGCCGAAGAAGATGAGCGAGATCCCTTTTGGAGAGTCTCCCTTTACATTAAATGCTAACCCTAATTTCAAATTCAAATTCAAATTAAAATAGAATCAAAACTAAAATAAAATCAAATCTATCTAATTAATGATTTTCTCTAGCATAACTTCCAACCTTTATCTCCTTGCAATCTTCAATTAATGCTTGTAATCAATGGGCTTGTGATTATTTTCCAGAAGGTTGAAAAATTGGAGAAGAGTTGATCTTGAATTGAAATCCTGGGAGGTGCATTAAAGAAGGTTGAAAAATTGGAGAAGAGTTGATCTTGAATTGAAATCCTGGGAGGTGCATTAAAGCCCAAGTAGTACATGGCTTGTGCCACGTTATACATGAGGCATGTTTTGGCTTTGAAATGCATTCTTTGTTGGGTTCATGACAATGTAAACTAGGCTACGTTGTACGTGAGCCAGTTCCTTCAATTCGGCCTTTTGATATGCCCTAGCATTGTACGTGGTGAATTCCACGCACTACACAAAAACCAACTTGCGCGTATGCATGCGTCATGTATACGCGTGAATTTCCAAAAATCTCTTGTTGAGCATACGCCTGCGATATGCGTACGCGTGACTACTACATTGAACACCCCTTAGCTTATGCTTGCTAAGAGTGCTTCTGAAGGCTTCACGTGCTTTGGTTGCATGAGAAGTTATGTGAGACTCATGTCAACTATAGAGTATTATATATCATTGGAAAGCTCTTGAAGTTAGCTTTCTAACGCCGTTAAAATGAAGTTATTTGAATCTTTGTATCTCAAGCTATGCTTATTTAAAGGTGAAGAGGTCAGGCAGCCAGCAGCTCACGTACTACGTTACTTTCGCCACATTGTACGTGAACTGGGAGTCATGCATATGCATAGGGCATGCATACGTGTGACGTCCCTTTTTTCCTCCTTTTTGTACTTGGCTTAGAATGATGATTTGCACCCTCAGATTCAGTGTTCACTATAGACTATTATATATTGTTGGAAAGCTCTAGAAGTTAGCTTTCTAATGGCACTAGAATTACTTCATTTGAAACTTTATAGCTTAAGGTATTCTTTTTGGAGTGTAAAGATGTCAGGTTTGACAGCTTCCACCAATTCTCTTTGCACTTGTCTTCAACTTTTGGTTCCTACTTATGCTTTTGCTTCTCTTTTTCTTCAGTCTTCACCATTTCTCTTCTAAATTCTTCTGTAACTGATGAATGCACACTAACTCAAAGTATTGCTTAATTAATCATTAAATCACTATCTATCTTGTAATAATTCTAAGTTTATTAGTGAGAATTCTAAGAGAAAAATACTAAAGATGCGCACGCATTACAATATCAAACTTAAAAATCTTGTTTGTACTCAAACAAACAAAGAATCATGGCTTAATTTAAATACCATAACCTTATGATCAGGGATAAAGGATTGCAACCTAAATAAGTTTGGTTAACTGTTTCACTTATTCACAATTCAACACAATTGCTCATGATTTTTCAAAGCTTCTATCCGGATTATAGGTCTTAGAGAAGGGATCATTATGCGGCTTATCTATGAAATGTACTTGCTCTGGAGACGAATATCCACACTCCTTGCTCTCACCTTGAAATAGCCCATTACTCACACTATAGGCATTCCCTTGAGAACTCACTACTGACACTTGTATTCCTCCTAGGTGTTGAGTAATTGCATTTTTTTGTTGAGACAAGACTTTATTCTGAGTCAAAATGGTATCTAAAGCTCCTAGGGTTTAGCACTAGATTTGGCAGTAATTTCAGAAGAAAAGTATAGACTATTATATATCGTTGGAAAGATCCTGAATTTGAGACTTTCTACACCAAAAATATTCTTTTAAACATACCTTCCGCGCGTGGATGGCGGCTCAAGATCAGCCTCATGAAAACCTTATATTCCCTGAGGAGGTTCTACCACGTGGAAAAATTGGCTTTCCAACGCCATTAAAACGGCATCAATTGGACCTCTATAGCTCAAGTTATGCTCGTTAGAATGCAAGGAGGTCAGGGTTGACAACATCTTCTTTCTTTCTTTGTTTTTGCACAAAACTCTGCCAAATTCGCCCGAATTTCACCTGAAATCATAAAAATACCAAAACAAATCAAAGTAGCATCCAAAGAGGGTTTTTTCACTGAAATATAATAAAATTTAATAATTTATAACTAAAAAGAACTAGAAAATGAAGAGAAAAAGGATACAAGATGCTCACGCATCACAATACCAAACTTAAACTGTTGCTTGTCCTCAGGCAACCAAAGCAATATAGGACCAAGAAGAGAAAATGCCTAAGACTCGAGTGTTCATTTAAGCTCAGATCTAGTCACTGAGTGGGGCTAATGACACTATAATCCTGAATAAGTTTGGCATCTCACTATCCTTTGAAGTTTAGAAGCATTGGTATCCTTCAGAACTAGAACTCGGATGATATTATAGATTTTTTTATTTAGACTCTAATTGATTCTTGAACACAACTTTTGTCTTTTCTTTCCTTTGGTGCTTTGCACCTTGAGTATAGTCATGATTATAAGTGTTTTGTCTTCAGTTTAACTTCAAACAAGAACACCACAAGCACTTAATTGGGAAACTCCTTGAAGTCTAATTTTTCTTTCTATTTCTCCAAGACAATGGTGCTTAGAGCGATAGGCATACTCTGTAATAGCAATTGGTCACGACTCTAAGTATTCAGTCTCAAGGGTTACTGAAGGTTGTGGTAGGCTTAGAGAAGGGGGGTTGAATATATGCCTTCCTTTTTGGTTGCTGTTATTACCCTTTTAAGCAAACTTTCAATTCTGATTTTGTTTGTACTCAGCAGCGGAAATTTATGAGACAATTTATTTTTGTCTCATGAATATCAGAAAACAGAATACAGCAGAGAAGAGAAAAGCTAACACCAGCATGTATCCTGGTTCGGTTGCCTTGTGCTATGCAACCTACGTCCAGTCTCCTCCACAACTATGGAAGAATTTTCACTATAGTTAACAGTATTACATACACCAATTTCACAGGATTAACCCAATCCTTTCACGCTCAAGTTCTAACCTAACTTGACATTGGCTATGCTAATACCTAACTATTCACTCTTAGTGCTTACCCAACTAAGAAAGGGATACCTTACAGGTACAAGATACAAGATATAGACATACCTAAAGAAATCAGAAAATAACTCTAGGCTTTTCTCTCAAGTGTATCACTCAGCCTTTTTCCACTCATGGCTTTTACTTGAGCTTTCTCACAATGCCTTTTCTCACAAGAAATTATAGAAAGATAAACATAGAAAAGTACATCACAATCTGTAAAACATGAAGGAGATTGACTTCATCAATAGCCTCTTCGCTATATGCAAAACCAGATTTGCAAACCTCAGATTGACTTCTTCAGTATTGACCGAATGCTTCTTTGAAAGAAATCATTATCCAAGTAGAGGAACTTCTTTACAGAACACAACTCTCAAACTCTGGTTTTCTC
Source organism: Arachis ipaensis (assembly GCF_000816755.2). Classification (NCBI taxonomy): domain Eukaryota; kingdom Viridiplantae; phylum Streptophyta; class Magnoliopsida; order Fabales; family Fabaceae; genus Arachis; species Arachis ipaensis. The sequence continues at coordinate 79,204,637 of NC_029793.2, read as the reverse complement.
TCCTTGGTTCTGAATGAGCACAAAGTCTTCTTTTATCTCCTTGCATGTTGCTGGGTTCTTCTTCCAAGATCAACAACACCTTGAGCCTTGAGCTTCACCAACCCACAGATTCACTTTTCCACATTAAACCTTAGAATAGATACTTTGATTCTGACTTCCTCATCTTGACCGAAAGCCATAAAGTAGCAACCACAAGAGTCTTTCAATGGTCAACTTGATCTGAGCCCTTGAACACCAACTTGGTCCTCAAGACTTGTTTGAGACCGTGGATTTACAGCAGAGAGGAACAAAAATTCTCTTTTCCATATAGCTCAAAATGGAGATACAGGGAGTTGAAGATGAAGAAAAAAAAGTGTGTTGCATGCAAGAGGAAATGGATTACCTTGAGCTTTCTGATATTTTCTTGATATGGGTGATTAGACCTTACCCTTGTTTGCTTAACCTTCTCTTTCCTTCTTCTTTCATGACTAGCTTAGTGACTAAGCTCTCTTTCTTACTTTTTCTAAGTTTAGTGATTTGACTAAGACAGAGAGGAAAGGAACGTTGCTTTGGAAGCAATGAGAAAGAGTGATGACTTCAATCTTGTATGAGAAGCTTGGTGTGATCCACTTGAATTGATGGACACGGGCTTGGATCAAGTTTTATTTGCATGGCCCGTTTTGATTTTTTAGCTTTGTTTCCTCATGGGCTTTGTTTATTTATTGATCCACCAACCTTGTTTCATTTTCCATTTCATTTGGGCTGTAGTATTGCAACAATAAATAATTAGCTTCATATAATTATAAACAATTAACATTTAATTATTTATTTGCCCAATTAAATAATGTTTGTCATCACTAATTAATTTAGTTAATTTCTTAACTCAACAATCTCCCCCTTGATGACAAATATGATTTAAGCAATAATCAAAAGGAAATGAATTTGAGTAAGGTTTAGAAACTCCCTTTGATTTTTGTCACTTGATTTTGAGTTACTCCCCCTTTCTTTTTCAAGAGTAGCTCCCCCTGGATTTATGCTTTCCTCTTTGTTCCTGTTTTACATTGTACTTAAAGAGAACACAATAGAAACTATACACATTTATCTTGCCTAAGGGATATCAAGCTAATATCAGCAGCAAAAAGATTCAACATGTGAAAGCAGTTTTTAATGCAGCAATCTGACAAAAATCCTGAAAGAAATACTAGAAGCTGTAGCAATGCCAAAAAAATTCCTAGGACACATTTACCATCCTATTGCTATTACTCCCCCTTTTGTCATCAAGGGCAGACAATAAGCATGATCAACAAAAATAATGTCTGGAATCCTGCAGAAAAGAGTCAGTTCACAGTGCAAAGTACAAACTGAACTACCAAAGGTGCAACAGGATTTAGAGTTACTACAGTCATCCAAAATAAAACTGTTCAAAAGTAGCAAAATAAAACAGAGTTCATGAGACAAAAAGGAGATCAGTAGCAGCAGTTTTCATGAGACAAATCCTAGGCATCAGAACCATTCCCCTCCAAGTCGGCTTCCTCTTCAACATCAGTGGCAGGGTCTTCATCCTTTTGAAGGTTATCAATGAAAGTCATGAACACAGCCACTCTATCCCTTGATTTCTTTAGGAAATTCTCATGCTTGCTGGCCAGCTTCCTTTGCTCTTTGCTCATAGCAATCAAGTGATTTGATTGAGAAACGAACTCCTGAACAACATCTTTGACCACATTCAGCAAAACAGATTTCTTCCCAATAGAGATGGATGTACCCTCAGGAGAAAGAGAAGGAGATTCCTCAGGAACAAAGTCATCATCTTCATCATCTAAGACCACCCTTTCCGATCGAGTAGGTCCTTTCGGCTGTTTCACTGAACCACCCCCTTTTAGGTATGAATGCCTATTTTGATATTCCTCATTGGTCAAGTCAACACCAAAATACTCAAATATGCAAGTTAGAAACATGTCATAAGGAAGAGCTTTGTCTTTTTCACTCCTAACAGAGTCAAACATATATCTAACAATCAAGTATGCAAATGAAATTTCAGTTTTGGTGAGAAGGGCATATAAAACAAGAGTATTAGTGTAGGAAACCCTTTGATATGAGCCATTTTGAGGAAGAATAACGTGGTTGATCATTTGGTGCAACTGAGCACGCTCATACCCTAGGGCTTTGTGAGTGGGTGTAATGCCATCAATTAAAGAAACATGTTCACAGATGTGAGCCAATGCATCATTGTAAGAAATTCCAACACCTTCATCCCACTTAACTGAAGTGTAACCACAAGGCCCAACATCAGTATACTTCAAAGCATCACTGATAGTTTCATTGTTTAAAACTATATCTCGACCCTTTACATATGAGTGAGCAGTGCCTTCATGATAGGTCATGTTGGCATAAAATTCTTTGACTAATAAGGGATAAACAGGTTTTTTGATGTCAAAAAGATGATTCCAGTCCAGAAAAATCAAGTTATCAACAAATGGAAAACCTTTTCTTTTCAAAGATGGAAAATCAGTGAGAAAAGATGGACACAGGATACGATACTGGATAACTCCCTCATAAACGTCATTATTCATGGCAGATTTGAATCTATAGGGGTTATAGTTTGAATGAGAGGTCAAAAAATGAGCTTTGTGATCAAAAGGTCCAATGTATGGTTCTTCAACATTTTTGAGAGGGACTCGAGTTTTACCTCGTTGAGAGCGCACAGGAACCGACCTGAATTTTGGTTGTGTTGGTTCGGAAACAGGTTCCTCAGCCGCCGGACGTTTGCCTTTGGAGGAGCTAGGCTTTGAAGAACCAGGTTTTGAGGAGTCTGGCTTGGAAGGAGTTGCCTTTGGTGGCGGCGTCGGCTTGGCAGAGGCAGGAAATCTGGAAGTGTTTTTGGTACGAGCCATGGGGTCATAACGAGGAGGAGAGGTAGGAGGAGAAGGAGAAGGTGTGAAGGTTTGGTCTTGGGAGCAAGTTGATGGCTTGGAGGAATGCTTGAGGATTTTCTCACGAGGAGGCCTTTTTGCAATGGTTTTCTTCCTTCTTTGGTAATATTTAGGCTTTTTTGGGAAGAGAAGCAGTAAAGAGAGTGGGAAGAAACTGAAGAGTTTGAGGAGAAGTTATGGAGGGAAGAGAGGGAGTGTTGGTAATCGTACCCAAAAGAAAGTTTCTCAAACCATGCAACTGCATCACTACTGATTTGACTTGAAAAGACATGACCTCATTAAAGAAAGATTTTATTTGATTTTAAAATAAAATGGGAAATTAATTTTAAATTTTGAGAAAAAATCAAACTGAAAATCTTTTTGGATCAAAAACATTAAATGAAAATCCTTTCAAAAAAAATTAAACACACAGCCCATCACAAAATAACAACCAAACAAAAATTGTAACATTCATATATGGGCCCGGAGTTGGTTGGATTTAAGGAAACACATTGGACCACTCTAGATCTGATTTTTGAGGTTGGCCCAAATCATTTTTTACTTGAAATAAGCCCAGATCACGCTGATTAAGGGGAACGCTCTTCTTCTGCCCAGAATTGTCTCATACCTATTTATGAGACAAAAAGCTCCAGCAAATACATCAGCAATTTTCAAACACAGAATCATAACTCAAAATTTCTAGACTAGTCCTAAGCATGTAGAATCTGTCCTCAGCAAGTGGTTTTGTGAAAATATCTGCCAATTGCTCCTCCTATTTAACAAATTGAATGCTAATATCCCCCTTTTAGACATGCTCTCTTATTGAGTGAAACTTCACTTCAATATGTTGAGTCCTAGAGTGCAAAACTGGATTTTTAGAAATATTAATGGCACTCATATTATCACACATCAAGGGAATATTTTCGGCATTTAATTTGTAACCGGTAAGCTGTGTTTTTAACCATAAAAGCTGAGAACAACATGAAGAAGCAGCTATATACTCAGCCTCAGCAGTGGATAGAGTCACTGTTGGCTATTTCTTACTTGACCAAACATTCAAGGACTTTCCAAGGAAGCAACATAAGCCTGAAGTGCTCCTTCTATCAACTCTATCACCAGCAAAATCTACATCACAATAACCAACTGCAGAAAAATCATCAATCTTAGATACCAAAGACCAAAATTGGAGGTGCCATGAACATATCTAATGATCCTTTTAACTGCAAAAAGATGTGACTCTTTTGGTTTGGATTGGAACCTAGAACACAATCCAACACTTTGCACAATATCGGGTATAGAGGAAGTTAAGTACATAAGAGAACCAATCATTCCTCTATACCTAGTCTCATCAACATCTTTCTCAGTTTCTCCCTTATCTAATTTTGAACTAGGATGCATGGGAATTTTCATAGGTTTGGCATTTTTCATACCAAATTTCTTAACTAATTCCTTGGCATACTTCTCTTGATGAATGAAAATACCTTTTTCAGTTTGTTTAATTTGCAGTCCAAGGAAAAAATTAAGTTCACCCATCATACTCATGTCAAATTCACTTGTCATGAGTTTTCCAAAATAAGAATAGAGGGATTCATTGGCTGATCCAAAAATAATGTCATCAACATATATTTGGACTAGAATAAAAGAATCATTAGAATTCTTAATAAATAGAGCTGTGTCAGTTGTGTCTCTTTGAAAATCATTTTTCAAAAGAAAAGAGCTAAGTCTCTAATACCAAGCTCTAGGAGCTTGTCTTAAACCATAGAGAACTTTAGATAATTTGAAAACATGATTAGAATGCTCTTTATTTTCAAAACCAGGAGGCTGCTCCACATACACTTCTCTATCTATCACACCATTCAAAAATGCACATTTTACATCCATTTGATATAATTTAAAACCACAAAATACAACATAAGCTAAGAGAAGTCTTATGGCTTCCATTCGGGCAACAGGGGCAAAGGATTCATCAAAGTCTATTCCTTCTTCTTGGTCATATCCTTGAGCTACTAGCCTTGCCTTGTTTCTTGCAATACTACCATCTTCTCCCAACTTGTTCCGAAATATCCACTTGGTGCCGGTTACTTTCTTTCCACTTGGCCTTGGAACCAAAGTCCACACTTGGTTCTTTTCAAACTCAAGAAGCTCATCCTCCATAGCTTTAACCCAAGAGGGGTTAGGGCAATGTTTGATCCTTCATTTGCCTTTCTAGTGAAAGACCGTGTTTGCACTCCATGAGAAACATCCCCAATGACAAATTTCTCAGGATAATTCTTCAAGAATCTCCATTCACGAGGTCTGGTGGATTTGGAGGCAGATTCAGATACCAAGAGATTCTGGGTGCTGCTGGCTTCAGGATTTCCTTCAGATTCATGAGACAAAATGGAATTGTCTCTTGAATTTTCAGCAGTTGCAGTTTCTGGTTCAGCTTGATCAGAATTTTCTTTGTCATGATTCTGAGTAGTTTCATCTTCCTTTTGAGCTTGATTTCCTGCATCACAATCTTCTAAAATGCTTTGCACCAAGTTAGTATCACAAAATGTAACATGTATGGACTCCTCAATAATCCTAGCATCTTGATGATAAACCCTATATGCTTTACTAGTTGTGGAATATCCTACAAACACACACTCATACGCCTTTGGATCAAAATTTCCCAAATTATCCTTGTTATTTAAAACAAGACATTTACATCGAAAGATGTGCAAGTAGTCTAAGTTTGGTGGGTAGCCTTTCCAAAGTTCATAGGGGGGTTTTCTTCAAAAATTTCCTTATGATTGTTCTATTCAAAATGTGGCAAGCCGTGTTAACCGCTTCAGCCCAAAGGAATTTTGGAACATTACTCTCACAAAGCATAGCTCTTGTCATCTCTTGTATGCTTCTATTTCTTCTTTCTACAACACTATTTTGTTGAGGTGTTTTTGGACAAGAGAAGTTGTGAGATATTCCAAATTCCTCACAAAAGGATTCAAATAAATTATTTTCAAATTTAGTTCCATGATCACTTCTTATAGAAGAGATTTTTAAATCCTTTTCATTTTGAATTTTCTTGCAAAAAGGTTCAAAGGCCGAAAAGGCTTCATTTTTGTGTGCAAGAAATAAAACCCAACCAAACCTAGTATAGTCATCTACACCTAGGCTTTGAGTTTTTGTTGGACCAAATAAATCAATGTGTAGCAACTCAAGTGGTCTTTTAGTAGAGATGTCTTCCTTTGGTTTAAAAGAACTTTTTGTTTGTTTTCCCATTTGGCAAGCATCACAAGTGATGTCTTTGTCAAACTTTATCAAAGGAAGGCCTCTTACTAATTCTTTCTTTACAAGTTTGTTTATTTGAAACATACTTGCATGGCCCAATCACTTGTGCCATAACCACTTTTCAGATTCTTTAGAGTGAAGACAAGCTACATTTTGATTCTTTAGTTCATCAAGGGTAAGTCCCTACATATTATTAAAACGCTTGGCAACAAACATCACTTCATTTGTCTTTTCATTAATAACACAACATTCATATCTTTTAAAAATCACTCAATATCCTAAATCACACAGCTGACTTATACTCAAAAGATTGTGCTTCAAACCACATACCAAAAGTACATCGTCAATGAAAGTAGATTGCTCATTACCTACTTTTCCAACAGCAATGATTTTACCTTTACCATTATCTCCAAAGGTCACAAAACCTCCATCATACTTATTTAGTTTGATGAAGTATGTTGACCTTCTAGTCATGTGCCTTGAACATCCACTATCCATGTACCACATGTCCTTTTTGTTCTTGGATGCTAGGCAAATCTGCATGAAGAGTTTCAAGTAGCCTTAGGTATCCAAATTAATTTGGATTCTTTAAAGTTAATCCATCTTGGTTGCCCAAGTGCATTAAAATCACAAACAACATTGTAAACTTTGTTTCCCACAACTCTCTTTTCAATGAAACATTGTGCATATGAGTGACCAAATTTTTTTGCAATTTACACAATGATTTTCTGATGTGTGTCGCTGAAATTTAGGTGAGTTGCTTTGCTGGAAATGATTAAAAGTTTGAAATTTTTTGGTTTTTGGAAGAGGTGCATTTCTTTTGACAAATTGATTTTTATTAAAATTGTTCCTCTTAATAAAAACATTTTCACCAGAATTCTTTTGAGCTTTTGGGCTTTTCGAATATGAGATTTTGTTGTAAAATGGTGGTTTCTTGAAAGCAGCCTCATTTTTCGAAATGTACCCCAAACCTGGCCTATTTGAACTAAGTTCGGTTCTTGGTGAAGGCTCAGTTTCACTATTGTATACTTCATCAAATTTTTCTTCAAAGGTTGGAACATATCCAATGCCAGATTTGTTTGGTATGGATTTTGTATTTGATGAAGAAGCTACAAATTTTATAGAGGAAACATTTGAAACTGCATCTTCCTTGGCTATGTAACCTAAACCAGATTTTTCAAACAAAGGTCTTTGACTTGCAAGTAATTTGTCCAAGTTACTAGAACCTTGAGCAAATTTTGCTAAGTCACCTTTCAGCCTTTTAATCATATCATTTAATCTTTCATTTTCAGCAATTAACTCATGAGAAGGATCCACAATGTGCTTTCCTTTTAATTTTTCAAGTTTGGATTTTAGAAATCTGTTTTCTTCAACAATGTCCAAAGCACATTCATTTTCCTTCACTTTTTCTTTTAAAAAATCATTTTCAGCTCTTAACACATCTCTTTCAGATCTGCATTCATTGTACTTATCAAGCAGTTTTGATGTGTTTAAAGTGAGATCATCAATAATAGCATGTAAGTCCTCAATGGTCAAATCATAATAATTTACCTCATCAAGGTTGTTGTTTCCAGCCATGAAGCAGTCTTTATCATCTCCTTCAGACTCTTCTTCTTCATTTGAGTCATTCTCAAGGTCCTCCCAAGCTGCCATGAGCACTCTCTTCCTTTCCTTCTTACCTTTGTCCTCCTTCTTGAGCTTTGGACAGTTTAGCTTGAAATGTCCAGCCTCCTTGCAATGATGGCACGTCACCTTGCTCAAGTCGATCTTGTGCTCCTTTGAGCTTGAATCCTTGTATTTGCCCTTGTTCTTCATTATCTTTCTAAATCTCCTAGCAAAAAACAAAAGCTCATCATCTGAAATACCATCACTAGACTCACTCTCTTTTGATTCTATTTGTGACTTGAGGGCTATTCCCTTTTTCTTTGAGTCTGTGTTTGTGTGTATGATTTCATAGGCAAGGAGTTTTTCTCTCAGCTCATCATATGTTATGGGACTTAGGTTGTTGCTCTCGATTAGGACAGTGGCAGTGGTTTCCCATTCTTTTGTGAGGCTTCTAAGGAGTTTTCTCACAAAGGTTTGTTCTGCATAGTTTGTACCCATAGCATCAAAGTTGTTGATTATGATTGAGAATCTCTGAAACGCTTCATCAATGCTTTCTCCATCCTTCATGGTAAATATCTCGTACTCTTTTCGCAGCATATCAATCCTCGTTTATTTGACTTGTTTAGTGCCTTCGTGTGTAACCTGGAATTTTTCCCAGATTTCTTTGGCTGTCTTGCATCTAGACACCTTTCGGTACTCTTCAAACCTGATAGCACAGTGAAGAAGGTTGATTGCTTTAGCATTCAGCTCCATCTTCTTCTTATCGTCTTCATTCCATTCAGCTTCTTCTTTTGGAGTCACCACTCCATCAGCACTTGTTTTTTTGGGATCTTGGGACCGCTCACAATAATCTTCCATATGTTGTAGTCAATGGATTGGATGAAGATCCTTATCCTTTCTTTCCAGTAGGCATAGTTCTTCCCGTTGAAGAAAGGTGGCCGGTTGTTTGACTGGCCTTCAGTGAGGGTGTAGGCAACTGTGGTTGTGCCCAAGTTGTTCACCATTGGATCTTTTCTCTAAGTGGTTAAGCTTGATTCTTGGAACCTTTGCTCTAATACCAATTAAAGGTTGTGGTAGGCTTAGAGAAGGGGGGTTGAATCTATGCCTTCATTTTTGGTTGCTATTATTACCCTTTTAAAACAAACTTTCAATTCTGATTCTATTTGTACTCAGCAGCGGAAATTTATGGGACAATTTATTTTTGTCTCATGAATATCAGAAAACAGAACACATCAGAGAAGAGAAAAGCTAACACCAGCATGTATCCTGGTTCGGTTGCCTTGTGCTATGCAACCTACGTCCAGTCTCCTCCACAACTATGGAAGAATTTTCACTATAGTTAACAGTATTACATACACCAATTTCACAGGATTGACCCAATCCTTTCACACTCAAGTTCTAACCTAACTTGACATTGGCTATGCTAATACCTAACTATTCACTCTTAGTGCTTACCCAACTAAGAAAGGGATACATTACAGGTACAAGATACAAGACATAGACATACCTAAAGAAATCAGAAAATAACTCTAGGCTTTTTTCTCAAGTGTATCACTCAGCCTTTTTCCACTCATGGCTTTTACTTGAGCTTTCTCACAATGCCTTTTCTCACAAGAAATTATAGAAAGATAAACATAGAAAAGTACATCACAATCTGTAAAACATGAAGGAGATTGACTTCATCAACAGCCTCTTCGCTATCTGCAAAACCAGATTTGCAAACCTCAGATTGAGTTCTTCAGTATTGGCCGAATGCTTCTTTGAAAGAAAGAATTATCCAAGTAGAGGAACTTCTTTACAGAACACAACTCTCAAACTCTGGTTTTCTCTCCTTGGTTCTGAATGAGCACAAAGTCTTCTTTTATCTCCTTGCATGTTGCTGGGTTCTTCTTCCAAGGTCAACACCTTGAGCCTTGAGCTTCACCAACCCACAGATTCACTTTTCCTCATTAAACCTTAGAATAGAAACTTTGATTCTGACTTCCTTATCTTGATCAAAAGCCATAAAGCAGCAACCACAAGAGTCTTTCAATGGTCAACTTGATCTGAGCCCTTGAACACCAACTTGGTCCCCAAGACTTGTTTGAGACCATGGATTTACAGCAGAGAGGAACATAAATCCTCTTTTCCATATAGCTCAAAACGGAGATACAGGGAGTTGAAGATGAAGAAAAGAAAGTGTGTTGCATGCAAGAGGAAGTGGATTACCTTGAGCTTTCTGATCTTTTCTTGATATGGGTGATTAGACGTTACCCTTCTTTGCTTAACCTTCTCTTTTCTTCTTCTTTCATGACTAGCTTAGTGACTAAGCTCTCTTTCTTACTTTTTCTAAGTTCAGTGATTTGACTAAGACAGAGAGGAAAGGAACGTTGCTTTGGAAGCAATGAGAAAGAGTGATGACTTCAATCTTGTATGAGAAGCTTGGTGTGATCCACTTGAATTGATGGACACGGGCTTGGATCAAGTTTTATTTGCATGGCCCGTTTTGATTTTTTAGCTTTGTTTCCTCATGGGCTTTGTTTATTTATTGATCCACCAACCTTGTTTCATTTTCCATTTCATTTGGGCTGTAGTATTGCAACAATAAATAATTAGCTTCATATAATTATAAACAATCAACATTTAATTATTTATTTTGCCCAATTAAATAATGTTTGTCATCACTAATTAATTTAGTTAATTTCTTAACTCAACAGTTACTTGACACTTTCACACCACATGCATATGGTTAGGAAAAATCACTCTTTTGAGCATTAGATCAGTTTTGACCCTCCTAGCCATTGAGGCTCAAAGGCTTGGACCTTTTTCTTTTGATTTTTCTTTTTATTTCTTCCTTTTGTTTGTTTTGCTTCAAGAATCATTTTTTTCTTATCTTAGAGAATCTATAATGTTTCTCTAAGTTCTTATTCCTCAAGAACCAATATACTCAACTTCAATATCAAATATGCACTGTTTAGTTCATACACTCAGAAATAAAGATAATGCCACCATATCAAAGTAATTAGAGTAACTTATAATATATAACTCAAATCTCATGCATTTTACTACTTCTTTTCTTTTCTTTTTGATTGTTCAAGCTCAGTGAGTAATACATGAGACAATTTTTTTTCAAGATAGACGTAAACTACAAAGTAAATAACTAAACAAGAGAAATAATAAAGTACCACTACTGTGAAGATGTTTCACCTCCCTTTGGTGCCATTGATAATAAGATAAATAGAGAGCTCACTCTGCAACACCAAACTTAAAAGCTTGCTTGTTCCCAAGCAAAGAAAATTGAAAACGGGGAGGGACATAAAAGCACACGGATGAGTAAAAACAAAATTAATGCAAAAGAGGATAGGAGTGATAGAAGCGGAAGAATTTTTTTTTGAATGACCCCTTGGTGCTAAACGCCGATCGTGGCGTTTAGCGCCAATGAGGGGATATTTTATATGCTTTTTGACATCATTTTCATATAATTTTTAGCATATTTTGTTTAAGTTTTATCAAGTTTTCATAGGTTTTAGTGGAAAATTTACATTTTTGGATTCTACTTTAAGTTTGTGTGTTTTTATGCAAATTCAGGTTTTTTCTGGCTGAAATTAAGGAGCTGGAGCAAAAGTCTGATTCAGAGGCAGAGTAAGCACTGCAGATGCTGTTAGGATCTGACCTCTGTCCACTCGAAGGCACTTTTCTGGAGCTACACAAGTCCAAATGACGCGCTCTGAAAAGCTATGGAAAGCTAACATCCAGGGCTTTCCAAAAATATATAATAGTCTATACTTTTCTACAAAATTGAAGGCCCAAAACGGGCATTTAATGCCAGACACAACCCTATTCTAGCGTCCAGTGCCCACAAGGAGGTGACCAGTGTCCAACGCCCAAAAGGGGGGCCCTAGCCAGCGTTCAACGCCCCTAGGGAGTACTAGCACGTGGCTTACTCTTTTGCTCAGCCCAAACACTCACCAAGTGGGCCCAGAAGTAGATTTTCGCACTAATAGACTAGTTTATCATATTTCTGTAATCCTTAGTCATTAGGTTAGTATATATAGGAGAAGATCACCTTTGTTTAGGATCTTCTTCCACCACTTTACACATTTTTACATTGTTCTATGTATAGTATGAGCCACTAAACCTCCTAGGTTAAGGTTATGAGCTCTGCTGAGTTTTATGGATTAATAAAAGTACCACTATTCTATTTCAATTCGTCTTTGATCCTCTCCTAAGATGTATCTTTGTTCTTCAACCTTATGAATGAGTTGAACCATCACAAGATATCTCTATTCTACATGGGTTCAGCGAGTGTCTTTCATCAGATATCAATAAACCACTAGCTTGAGGATACGTATCTCTGACAGCTAATCCACGACTTCATTGGGGACTTCTCGAGATATCAGTTCAGCCGAGGTATGGAGAGATTAGAGTCTTTGTGGTAAAGGCTAGAACCAAGGAATAGCATTTTTTGATTCAGAAGATTCGACCTTGTCTATGGCGTTTCCAGTAGGATCACCACGGAAATGAACTGCAGGAGCTTCACCCTCATTCAGACTGGATGCACACTAAACCTGGTGTTCAGCCTAGAGGAAGATTGGTGGCCGCTCAAACTGGCGTTGATCACATACAACCTGCTATAGAAGAAATCATTCACAGTTGGAGTAGATAGTAAAAAAGTAAGAATAAAGCATCTTCGAAGCCTTAACATCTTCTTATCATTGAATTCACAATCACTGAGTAACATTATCTTTATTTTACTTTTATGCGTTTAAACAACTACACAACTTTTCTATCCGCTTGACTAAGATTTACAAGATAACCACTGTTTGATCCAAGCCGACAATCCTCGTGGGATCCACCCTGACTAACCTCAGGTATTACTTGGACAACCCAGTGCACTTGTTGGTTCAGTTGTGCGAAGTTAAATTTCGCGCACCAAGTTTTTGGCACCGTTGCCGGGGATTGTTCGAGTTTGAACAAACTAACGGATTATCTTGTTGCTTATATTAGGTACTTTTTAATTTTGTTTGAGTCTTTTATTTTCTTTTTTTCAAAAAATAAAAAATTTATCAAAAATCTTTGCTTTTCTTTGTGATCTTTATCTTTTCTTTTGTTTGTGTCTTTTGTTTTCTTTTCAAAAATTCTTCAAAACCTTTTCTATTTTTGGCTATGTATTTTCTTTTGATTTTTTTTACTTTGAGTCTTACCTATTTCTTGTTTCCTTTTTCAAAAATTTTTCAAAACCTTTTCTTTTCTTTAGTAATCTTTATCTTTTGTTTGAGTCTTGTGTCAATCTTTAAGTTTAGTGTCCCATCTGTTTTTATCCTCTTCTTTAAATTTTTGAAGGTGTTCTTATTTTCTCTTCTTTATATTCGAATTATTCTTGGTTATTTTCCTTGTTTGATTTCAAAAAATTTAAGTTTGGTGTCTCTTTTTGTTTCATGCTTATTTTTGAAAAATTTGAATCCTTGATCCTAAAAATTTTAAGTTTGGTGTCTCTTTGGTGTTTCTTGATTTTTCTCTCCTTTAATTTTTCAAAAAATTGTTCTTGAGTATTCTTCATTGTGTTCGAATTGTTCTTGGTTTTTCTTCTTGGTATTCGAAGTGTTCTTGGTGTTTTTTCTTTGTTTGATCTTAAAATTTTTAAGCTTGGTCCTTTTGTGTTTCTCCTCTCCAAAATTTCGAAAATTATGTACTTAGATTTTAAAAATTTTTAAGTTTGGCGTCTTTTTGTATTTCTCCTTGTTAAATTTCGAATTTAATAGGTTTTAAATTTAAAATTTTTAAGTTTGGTGTCTTGTTAGTTATCTTTTTGTTTATCTTGTTATCCTTTTCAAATCTTTACTTTATCTTTTTATTTTTCTTTGATTTCAAAAAGATCTTATCTTGTCTTACTTTAAATTCAAATATTAAATTTCAAATTTCAAATTTCAAAATCTTTATCTTATCTTAAATCAATTTCAAATTTCAAAATCAAACCTTTTTCAAATTTCAAATTTCAATTTCTTATCTTATCTTAATTCAATTCAATTTTCAAATTTCAAAATCAAACCTTTTTCAAAATTCAAATTTCAAATCTTATCTTTTCAAATCTTTGTCATATCTTTTTAAAATCTTTTTCAAAATCTTTAAATTCTAAATCTTATCTTATCTTAAATTCAAATTTTAAAATTCAAAATTTCAAATCTTTATCTTATGTTGAATCAATTTCAAAATTCCAAATCAAATCTTTTTCAAAAATTCAAAATAAAAAATTTTCAAAATCAAATCTTTTTCAAAATCTTTTCAAATCTTATCTTATCTTGTTAACTTATTTTTTCAAATCTTAATCTTTCTTTCACTTTCATTTTAAATTCAAATTTTAAATTTAAAAAATTTAATTTTCAAATTTCAATCTTCAAATTCTCAAAATCAAATCTTTAACTTTACTTTCAAATCTTATTGATTAGTTACTTATCTTATCTTATTCTCTTTTCTACTCTTCATTCTCTTTTCTCTTTTTCAAAACTTTCTAACTAATTCCTCTCTCTTCTTTTTCAAAAATTCTTACCTCTTTCTCTTTCTTCTATTTTCGAAAATCATCTACTTCTTTCTCTCTCTTCTTCGAAAACCACCTTTAAAATTGTCAAATCTTTTTAATTAATTAGTTGTCTTAAAATCTTCTTTTATTTTTCTTTCTTTCAAAATTAACAATTAACTAAAATAAAAAAAAACAAAATAATAATATTTTTCCATCTCTCTCCCTCTACCTCCATTCTTCTTGTCTTCTCAAGACATCTTACTTGAAGTGCTCTATACTCTAATATAGAGACACACCCCTTCCCATTTTCTTGTTTCTTGACTGAGTGTATAGGAACAGGAAGAGTACACCATGAACCCGAATAGGGATGAACAGTTCAGAAGAACTTTGGGGTCTTATACAGCCCCCACTCTTGACTTTTACGGAAGCAGTATTAGTATCCCTCCTATTGGAGTAGCTCATTTTGAGCTCAACCCATAGTTAATCACTCTAGTGCAGCAAAACTACTAGTTTCAAGGAATTCTTCAAGAGGAGCCCACAGAATTCCTTGCTGAATTCTTGCAATATGCTGACACAATGTACACTAATGGAGTTGACCAAGATGTCTACATGTTATTGCTCTTTTCATTTGCTGTGAAAGGTCAAGCAAAGAGGTGGTTGGATAATCACCCTAAATCAAGCTTGAAAACATGGAGGCAGCTGGTGGATAAGTTTTTGAATCAATACTTTCCACCAAAGAAGCTAACTCAGTTAAGACTGGAAATTCAAGGCTTTAAACAAGGAGATAATGAATCCTTTATGATGATTGGGTGAGATACAGAATGATGCTACAAAAATACCCTACAGAAATGTTTTCAAAATGGGTAAAGTTAGACATTTTCTATTATAGACTCACAGATATGGCTAAGATATCCTTAGACTATTCTGCTGGTGGTTCAATTCACATTAGAAAGACAATTGAGGAAGTTCACGAGCTCATTGAGACAGTTGCCATCAATCAACATCTGTACTCATCTAATGAAGCTCCAATAAAAGGAGAGGTTAAGACAATGTCCATTGAGTCAGACCCTCCTGAGCAAAGCGACTCATTAACCCAGCAACTGCACCCCCTTGCACAACAAATGTTGAAATTTCAAGAGATGCTGCAAGAAGCCTGATGAGCGGATAATTTATACGCTTTTTGGCATTGTTTTTAGTATGTTTTTAGTAGAATCTAGTTACTTTTAGGGATGTTTTTAATAGATTTTATGTTAAATTTACATTTCTGGACTTTACTATGAGTTTGTGTGTTTTTCTGTGATTTCAGGTATTTTCTGGCTGAAATTGAGGGACTTGAGCAAAAATCAGATTCAGAGGTTGAAAAAGGACTGCTGATGCTGTTGGATTCTGACCTCCCTGCACTCAAAGTGGATTTTCTGGAGCTACAGAACTCGAAATGGCGCGCTTCCAATTGCGTTGGAAAGTAGACATCCAGGGCTTTCCAGCAATGTATGATAGTCCATACTTTGGCCAAGAATAGACGACGTAAACGGGCGTTCAACGCCAGCTTTCTACCCAAATCTGGCGTCCAGCGCTAGAAAAGGAGCCAAAACCAGAGTTGAACGCCCAAACTGGCACAAAAGCTGGCGTTCAACTC
>NC_029793.2:79185821-79187908 GCF_000816755.2 Arachis ipaensis | reverse complement strand
CCGGGGATTGTTTGAGTTTGGACAACTGACGGTTCATCTTGTTGCTCAGATTAGGTAATTTTCTTTTTGTTTTCTTTTCAAAAAATTTTTCAAAAATATTTCAAAATTTTCTCACTTGTTTTCGAAAAAAAAAATTTAGATTCAAAATTTTTAAGAATGAATTCTAGTGTTTCATGAAGCATGATTGAAGCCTGGCTGGCTGTAAAGCCATGTCTAAATTTATTTGGACTGAGGCAGCAATTTGTTATCAAGAGCAAGCTAGTTGGAGTTAATCCACCTGCTACTGTTTCTGATCACCTGCTGAAGCTTGGCTGGCTATTGGCCATGTCTAGTGTTTTGGACCGGGGCTTTCATTGAAAGCTTGGCTGGCTAGTGAGTCATGTCTAATTCCTGGACTGAAGCTTTAGACTAAGAATGCAAGATTCCTGGAATTCATATTAAAAATTTTGGAATCCTTATTTTTTCTTTTTCATATAATTTTCAAAAAAAATCCAAAAAAATTAGAAAATCATAAAAATCAAAAATATTTTTCTGTTTCTTGTTTGAGTCTTGAGTCATATCATAAGTTTGGTGTCACTTGTATATGCATCTAGCATTTTTCGAAAATATCATGCATTCATAGTGTTCTTCATGATCTTCAAGTTGTTCTTGGTAAGTCTTCTTGTTTGATCTTGATGATTTTTTGTTTTGTGTCTTTTCATGTTTATCATATGCATTCTTGAATTCTTAGTGTCTAAGCATTAAAGAATTCTAAGTTTGGTGTCTTGCATGTTTTCTGTGCATTAAAAATTTTTCAAAAATATGTTCTTGATGTTCATCATGACATTCAAAGTGTTCTTAGTGTTCATCTTGACATTCATAGCATTCTTGCATGCATTCATTGTTTTGATCTAAAAATTTCATGCATTGCATAATTTTCATGTTTTTCATAAAAAATAAAAAATTTCAAAAAAATATCTTTCCCTTTTTCTCTCATCAAATTCAAAAATTTGAGTTGACTTTTTCAAAAATTTTTAAAAATCAAATTGTTTCTCATGAGTCAAACCAAATTTTCAATTTGAAAATCTTATCTTTTTCAAAATCTTTTTCAAAAATCAAATCTTTTTCAAAATTCTTAGTTATTTTCAAAAATTCCAAAAATAGTTTTCAAAAATCTTTTTCTTATCTTTATATCAAATTTTCGAAAATAACATAATCAATTAATGTTTTGATTCAAAAATTTGAAGTTTGTTACTTACTTGTTAAGAAAGATTCAAACTTTAAGTGCTAGAATCATATCTTGTGATTTCTTGTGAATCAAGTCATTAATTGTGATTTTAAAAATCAAATATTTTTTTTCAAAAACTAATTTCTATCATATCTTTTCAAAAATATCTTCTCATCTTATCTTTTTCAAAAATATCTTTTCAAAATATCTTTTCTAACTTCCTAACTTCTTATCTTTTCAAAATTTGTTTCAACTAACTAACTAACTTTTTGTTTGTTTCTTAACTTTTTCAAAACCATCTAACTAACTCTCTCTCTCTCATTTTCGAAAATATCTTCCCCCTTTTTCAAAATTTCTTTTTAATTTATTAATTATTTTAATTTTTAAATCTTAATTTTCGAAAATTACTAACATTTTTTCAAAAACCATTTTCAAAAATCACTAACTCCTTTTCAAATATTAATTTCGAAAATTCCCTCCTTCTCTCTCATCTTATTCTATTTATTCATTCATTAACTAACATCTCTTCCTCACATCATCACCAAATTCGAACCCCCTCTTCTATCTGTGTTCGAATTTCTTCTTCTTTTCTTCTACTAACAATAAGGAACCTCTTTACTGTGACATAGAGGATTTCTCTTCTTTTCTTGTTCTCTTCTCTTTCTTATGAGCAGGGACAGAGAAAAGGCCATTCTTGTTGAAGCTGATCCAGAACCTGAAAGGACTCTGAAAAGGAAATTAAGAATGTTAAATATGTTGGCTCTTGAAAGAATGATGACTAGGAGACATGTTATTTGATAATCTGAAAAATCATAAAAATGAGTCTTGAAGCAAGAAAAAGCAGCAAAGAACAAAGCTTGCAGAAAAAAAAAATAGGCGA